>NC_053026.1:370871167-370996301 GCF_003073215.2 Triticum urartu | reverse complement strand
AGACTCTCTATCATGAAGATCATGGTGCTACTTTGAAGCACAAGTGTGGTAAAAGGATAGTAGCATTACCCCTTCTCTCTTTTTCTCTCATTTTTTTATTTTTTTATTTGGGCCTTTCTCTCTTTTTTATGGCCTCTTTTCTCTTTTTTTATTTGGGCTTCTTTGGCCTCTTTTATTTATTTATTTTCGTCCGGAGTCTCATCCCGACTTGTGGGGGAATCATAGTCTCCATCATACTTTCCTCACTGGGACAATGCTCTAATAATGATGATCATCACACTTTTATTTACTTACAACTCAACAATTACAACTCGATACTTAGGACAAGATATGACTCTATATGAATGCCTCCGGCGGTGTACCGGGATGTGCAATGACTCACGAGTGACATGTATGAAAGAATTATGAACGGTGGATTTGCCACAAATACGATGTCGACTACATGATCATGCAAAGCAGTATGACAATGATGGAGCGTGTCATAATAAACGGAACGATGGAGAGTTGCATGGCAATATATCTCGGAATGGCTATGGAAATGCCATAATAGGTAGGTATGGTGGCTGTTTTGAGGAAGGTATATGGTGGGTGTATGACACCGGCGAAAGGTGCGCGGTATTAGAGAGGCTAGCAAAGGAGGAAGGGTGAGAAAGGAGCGTATAATCCATGGACTCAACATTAGTCATAAAGAACTCACATACTTATTGCAAAAATCTATTAGTTATCGAAACAAAGTACTACGCGCATGCTCCTGGGGGGATAGATTGGTAGGAAAAGACCATCGCTCGTCCCCGGCCGCCACTCACAAGGAAGACAATCAATAAATAAATCATGTTCCGACTTCATCACATAACGGTTCACCATACGTGCATGCTACGGGAATCACAAACTTCAACACAAGTATTTATCAAATTCACAACTACTCAACTAGCATGACTCTGATATCACCATCTCCATATCTCAAAACAATTATCAAGTATCAAACTTCTCTTAGTATTCAACACACTCATAAGAGAATTTTATTATTCTTGAATACCTAGCATATTAGGATTTTAAGCAATTACCATGCTATTTAAGAATCTCAAAATAATCTAAGTGAAGCATGAGAGTTCATCTATTTCTTCAAAATAAAACTACCACCATGCTCTAAAAGATATAAGTGAAGCACTAGAGCAAATGACAAAATACTCCGAAAGATTTAAGTGAAGATCGGTGAGTAGTCGAATAATTATGCAACTATGTGAAGACTCTCTAACATTTAATAATTTCAGATCTTGGTATTTTATTCAAACAGCAAGCAAAACTAAATAAAATAAAATGACGCTCCAATCAAAACACATATCATGTGGCGAATAAAAATATAGCTCCAAGTAAAGTTACCGATGAATGAAGACGAAAGAGGGGATGCCTTCTGGGTCATCCCCAAGCTTAGGCTCTTGGCTATCCTTGAATATTACCTTGGGGTGCCTTGGGCATCCCCAATCTTAGGCTCTTGCCACTCCTTATTCCATAGTCCATCGAATCCTTACCCAAAACTTGAAAAGTTCACAACACAAAACTTAACAGAAAACTCGTATGCTCCGTTAGTATAAGAAAATAAATCACCACTTCAAGGTACTGTAATGAACTCATTCTTTATTTATATATGTATTAAACTTAATTTATTCCAACTTCTCTATGGTTTATAAACTCTTTTACTAGCCATAGATTCATCAAAATAAGCAAACAACACACGAAAAACAGAATCTGTCAAAAACAGAACAGTATGTAGTAATCTGGATCAAACGTATACTTATGGAACTCATAAAATTCTCAAATAAATTTCTGGACCTGAGGAATTTATATATTAATCATATGCAAAAATAAATAACTAAATAGCACTCTCCAAATAAAAATGGCAGCAACTCATGAGCGCTAAAGTTTCTGTTTTTTACAGCATGATCACAAAGACTTCCCCCAAGTCTTCCCAAAGGTTCTACTTGGCACAAACACTAATTAAAAGCATAAAACCACATATAAACAGAGTCTAGATGAATTATTTATTACTAAAAAGGAACAAAAATCAAGGAACAAAAATAAAGTTGGGTTGCCTCCCAACAAGCGCTATCGTTTAACGCCCCTAGCTAGGCATGATGATTTCAATGATGCTCACATAAAGGATAGGAATTGAAACATAAAGAGAGCATCATGAAGAATATGACTAGCATATTTAAGTCTAACATACTTCCTATGCATAGGGATTTTGTGAGCAATCAACTTGTGGGAACAAGAATCAACTTGCATAGGAAGGTAAAACAAGGATAACTTTGAAACTTTAAGCACATAGGGAGGAAACTTGATATTATTGCAATTCCTACAAGCATATATTCATCCCTCATAATAATTTTCAGTAGCATCATGAATGAATTCAACAATATAACCAGCACCTAAAGCATTCTTTTCATGTTCTACAAGCATAGAAATTTTATTATTCTCCACATAAGCAAAATTCTTCTCATTCGGAATATTGGGAGTATCATAAGAGACTCGAATACTATAAATTGTGTCCACATTAAAAAAAGTAATGTTCAGAAAAGGGGTAATCATAATCATGACGAGTTTTATAAATATAATCACTACTTTTTATAGCATAAGTATCATCACAATAATCATCATAGGTAGGAGGCATGCTATCATCATTATAAATTTGCATATCAAAACTTGGGAGACTAAAAATATCATCTTCATTAAAAGTAGCATCCCCAAGATTGGGACAAACATTAATTGCAGCAAATATATTCTCAAAAACATCATCTTCATCAAACGTAGCATCCCCAAGCTTGGGACTTTTCATGTCATAAGCATAATCACTCTCATCATTAATAGTATGGATAACACCAATAGTATAGCAATTATCATATTCTTCCAAGCAAGTGCCAAAAAGATTTTCAAGATCATAAGAAGTATCATTATCTTCCGTAATTATATTTTCATGAGGCAAAATAGTAATAGGGGTAGCATTATTTGGGAGAGACATCTTTTTACCTCTCTTCTTTTTTCTTTTCTTCTTCTTCACCACATCATGTGTGGGTTCAATCCTCTTTTTGGAGCTCCTTATTAATGAGATTGGTTGAATAGGAGGCTCCTCCTTGTTACCTGATTCATCATAAGAAATAATAGGAGGGTATTGGGAAGTCTCTTCCCTTTCATTAGTATTCTCTTCATCTTCTATTTTTTTTCTTTTCTTTATGTAGTTGGCAATATAAGGATTTTCAATACAATTCACTGCACAATACATATAAATTTCTTCTAGATCAAAATGAAGAATCCTATGAAGGTCAAATTCTGGAATAATCTTAGCTATATGTTTCATTTCTTCATAACCCAAAAGCAAACTAAGTTCATTATGATGCGCAAGGGAAATCAAGTCATCACAATTTTTGGACACGATACGATCATGAAACAATTTGCATTGGGTACTAAAATGATCACGTTCATTGCAAAGTTCACAAGTATGGCTAAGAAAAAATAAATTTTCAGCACAAGCATCTAGCCTTTCTTGCAACCATTTAGTTTCTTAGTATTTATGCCTCTTGCAGTATCTATCTTCCCTATTTGGTATGTACTTGCAAACCCAATACACTCCACAAAAATTGACATGCTTATAGGAGATATTTTCATCATAACTAGAGCAATCATCATTAGTACCATGGATATTCAAGGATTTCATACTAACAACATTGCAATCATGCTCATTATTCAAAGATTTAGTGCCAAACATTTTAATGCATTCTTCTTCTAACACTTGAGCACAATTTTCCTTTCCATCATACTTACGAAAGATATTAAAAAGGTGAAGCGTATGAGACAAACTCAATTCCATTTTTTTATAGTTTTCTTTTATAGACTAAACTAGTGATAAAACAAGAAACTAAAAGACTCGATTGCAAGATCTAAAGATATACCTTCAAGCACTCACCTCCCCGGCAACGGCGCCAGAAAAGAGCTTGATGTCTACTACACAACCTTCTTCTTGTAGACGTTGTTGGGCCTCAAAGTGCAGAGGTTTGTAGGATAGTAGCAAATTTCCCTCAAGTGGATGACCTAAGGTTTATCAATCCGTAGGAGGCGTAGGATGAAGATGGTCTCTCTCAAGCAACCCTGCAACCAAATAACAAAGAGTCTCTTGTGTCCCCAACACACCCAATACAATGGTAAATTGTATAGGTGCACTAGTTCGGCGAAGAGATGGTGATACAAGTGGTATATGGATAGTAGATAAAGGTATTTGTAATCTGAAATTATAAAAAAAGCAAGGTAGCAAGTGATAAAAGTGAGCATAAACGGTATTGCAATGATAGGAAACAAGGCCTAGGGTTCATACTTTCGCTAGTGTAAGTTCCCTCAACAATAATATCATAATTGGATCACATAACTATCCCTCAACATGCAACAAAGAGTCACTCCAAAGTCACTAATAGCGGAGAACTAACGAAGAGATTATGGTAGGGTACGAAACCACCTCAAAGTTATTCTTTCCAATCAATCCGTTGGCTATTCCTATAAGTGTCACAAACAGCCCTAGAGTTCGTACTAGAATAACACCTTAAGACACAAATCAACCAAAACCCTAATGTCACCTAGATACTCCAATGTCACCTCAAGTATCCGTGGGTATGATTATACGATATGCGTCACACAATCTCAGATTCATCTATTCAACCAACACATAGAACCTCAAAGAGTGCCCCAAAGTTCCTACCGGAGAATCACGACGAAAACGTGTGCCAACCCCTATGCATAGGTTCATTGTCGAAACCGGCAAGTTCATCACCAAAACATACATCAAGTGAATCATGTGGTATCCCATTGTCACCACAGATATGCACGGCAAGACATACATCAAGTGTTCTCAAATCTTTAAAGACTCAATCCGATAAGATAACTCCAAAGGGAAAACTCAATTCATTACAAGAGAGTAGAGGGGGAGGAGAAACATAAGATCCAACTATAATAGCAAAGCTCGCGATACATCAAGATCGTGCCAAATCAAGAACACGAGAGAGAGAGAGAGAGATCAAACACATAGCTACTGGTACATACCCTCAGCCCCGAGGGAGAACTACTCCCTCCTCGTCATGGAGAGCACCGGGATGATGAAGATGGCCACCGGAGAGGGATTGCCCCCTCCGACAGGGTGCCGGAATGGGTCTAGATTGGTTTTTGGTGGCTACGGAGGCTTCTGGCTGCGGAACTCCCGATCTATTGTGCATTCTGAAAGTTTTAGGATACGTGAGTATATATGGGTGCAGGAAGTATGTCGGTGGAGCTTCGGGGGCCCCACAAGGTAAGGGGGCGCGCCCTAGGGGGGGCGCCCCCCACCCTCGTGAGCACCTCCCTTGGCTCCTGACGTGGGGTCCAAGTCCATCCGGTAGCTTTCGTTCCAAAAATAACTTCTCCAGTTGATTTCGTTCCTTTTCGACCCCGTTTGATATTCCTTTTCTTCGAAACACTGAAATAGGCAAAAAATAACAATTTTGGGCTGGGCCTCCGGTTAATTGGTTAGTCCCAAAAATAATATAAAAGTGGATAATAAAGCCTAATATTTCCCAAAACAGTAGATAACATAGCATGGAGCAATCAAAAATTATAGATACGTTGGAGACGTATCAGAAGCTACCAAACTTATATAACGGGATAAGCAAACAATGTACTTGATGACATAAGCAAGCTTGTTCAACTGTGAAAAGCACGACATAAGCAAACTGGTTCAACCCTGACACACAAGACATAAGCAAACTGCTTTAACCTAACAATAGCAAACTACGAATTTGAAGCAACAGGATAAAAGGCAAGCACAAGCGCAAGCAACACGAAGGCAGACTTTGATGTCTCTTCATTCCGCATAGTGGCAGTGGTAGTAGGGGTCAGCCTCCTGATCTTTTGAAATTTCCACCCCTGTTTTGATGTTGTCGATTATCTTCCATGACTTGTAGGTGGTGTACGCATCTATCATTGCATACACGATGAGGTAATTTGGCAGCTATCGGTGTCAAAACTGGACGATCTCGGTTAGGGGGTCCCGAACTGTGCGTCTAGGGATCGAAGGTAACAGGAGGCGGGGGGACATGATTTTTACCCAGGTTCGGGCCCTCTTAATGGAGGTAATACCCTACTTCCTACTTGATTGTCTATGATGAGTATAGGGGTTACAAGAGTTGATCTACCTCGACATCGTAATGAGTAAACACTAGATGTCTAGCCTGTATGAATTCTGATGATCTCTATGGACTAAACCCGCCGGTTTATATAGACACCAGAGGGGGCTAGGGTTGTACAGAATCGGTTTACAAAGAAAGGAAGTTTCCTATCTGAACGTCAGGCTTGCCATCCACGCAAAGGAGAGTCCCATCCGGACACGGGGGAAGGCCTTCAATCTCGTATCTTCACAGCCCATTAGTCCGGCCTATGTTACATAGCACAGATGCTCGAGGACCCCCTAATCTAGGACTCCCCCAGTAGCCCCCAAACCAGGCTTCAATGACGACGTGTCCGACGCGCATATTGTCTTCGACATTGCAAGGCGGGTTCTTCCTCCGAATACTCCAAAGTAATTTGAACAAAAGAACTATATTCGGCTTTTATATCTTCAGCTTCATAAGGTGGGCCTTCCATGATACTTCGGGCAGCTTCGTCTTTACATTAAATATCATACCCTTCAGCTTCTGCACCACCGTCGCCTCGGCTTCCATGTGTCAGACGAATATGAAGGGTCCAAGTGTTTTTACAAATAACACCCTGACTTTGTAGGGAAGGCGTCTATTTAAGGAGATTGGATCTCAGATGCCATTCCACACCAGGAGAAAATCCTTAGAGCTTGACATAGGAAATCGCGCAAACATGGCCGGCATTCCCAGTTCTTCCTCATGCCCCCACGGCCCTCAAAAAGGCGATTGGGAGAGCTGCTTGGTATCCCACGCCCAGCTGACCAAGCTTCAGACGCAAGGGTATCTCCCTCCCACGGATCTAGTCTCTGTTCAGGCGGGGTTAACTTCCATCAATGGCGAAGCCCTGGCGGAAAACTTCCCCAATCCTACTGAAGGGGAGCGAGTGTGCTTCGTTTCCTTCCTATTAAGAGGCATTGGGTTTCCAATCCACCCTTTCCTCCGAGGTCTCCTGGAGTATTATGGCCTCCAACTGCACAATCTTACATCGGGCTCCATTCTGCACATCGCGGGCTTCGTCGCTCTTTGCGAGCTATTCCTAGGCTACGAGACCCATTTTGAGTTATGGAGGAAACTTTTCTTCCTCGTCCCTCGCTCCCAAAAGGGATCCATATTCGAGGTGGGCGGTGCCGAAGTATGGCGTGTCGCTGGGACAGGATACCTGTCTGGCACTCCGAAGAAGGCATCCGAAGAGTGGCCCTCAGAATGGTTTTATATTGAAGACGTTGTTCTTCCAGACCCAATCCGTCGGGGCCTTCCCAAATTTTCCAACGCTCCGTTAAAGAAGCGCACCAGTTAGCGCCCCTGAAGCCTCGAGGAGGAAGATAGTGCGGAGATTAAGAAGTTAATGAGCAAGATAAAAATAGTCGCCCAATCCGGGCTATCTATAATTGAAGTAATGGTGATTTCCATAACGCAAGGCGTTTAGCCACTCCAATCTAGAGGACTCCCCATGTGGCATTACATCAGGGAAGATGACGCATCATGCTACAGGCGCAAGGGTCCGGATAATTTTGCCGCCTTGGCTGCCAGGTTGGCTGATATTTACAAAGGGGAAAAAGAATATTTTACTCGCCTTAAATGCCGAGAAGGTCTTTCCATATACAACCCTGCTAACTGGGTGAGTTTTCGATCAGTAGCCTTATTCAATCCTCTTCCCGAGTCGTGCTTAGTTGAACTTAATCTAACTATGTTTAACAGGAATGGAGAAAGATCGTCACGGGGATCCATAGTCCCACTCTGTAGCCAGAGGACCATATTCGAGACCTGGATCCCGGATTTCAGGAGGATCCGGATATATTTATAGAGCTTAAGGGGGGTCTTTTATCAGGCGAGCTACGACGGCACAGATGTAGCCATCACAGTTGATTATCCCGGCCTTCTCCCCTCCTCCCACGTAAGTGCCCAGGAGACATCCTTTCAACAAGAGCTTTCCCGTTGCGCCTCTCCCACCGCACTGTCTCATGCTCCGAAGGGGTGGTGCTCGTCCCGCCAAACCATATCGAAGGCATCCTCCAAGAAGGAAACGCTCGCGTAGGGCGAGCCTGGGTTGATACGGGCGCCATGTCAGATCGTCATCTCCACGAGGATTCGGATAATGTATCCGTTAGCAATTCCGAAGTGGAGAGTGTGATGGTCCATCGGCGATGGAAGGAGGCCATGCGTGATCCAAGTTTCACCGAAGAAGCGTTCAACGCCCTCAGCTCTGCGGATGCATATATCTGGGCTGCTCGGGATGGACTTGCCGGAGCTACACACCAACTTTCAAAGGATATGTGGGTAAAGGCTTTGTGTAGATTCAATAATCATGTGCCAGTAGCCCCCGAGACTTGAAGCAGTTGGCGCAACTAATTTAAGGATCGTTGTATAATCAGGTACTCACTGAGAAGAACAACATGCTGTCTCAGGAGCTTGAGAACTGTCGGACCCAGCTAACTGTTGTCACCGCTAAACTGGAGAAGTCCAAGAAGGCACCGACTGGTAATGTCAATTACTGTCCGGAAAATATGATTATGTGCTAGCGATGTTTTTTGAAATAAGCACTGTTTTGTTTATGG
Source organism: Triticum urartu (assembly GCF_003073215.2). Classification (NCBI taxonomy): domain Eukaryota; kingdom Viridiplantae; phylum Streptophyta; class Magnoliopsida; order Poales; family Poaceae; genus Triticum; species Triticum urartu. The sequence goes on along the minus strand of NC_053026.1, from coordinate 370,987,540 downwards.
CTGCAGAATCACCGGATCAGTTGGAAGAGAGACTGAAGGCCGCGTAGGTAGATAAACAGCATGCTGAAAGGAAGAAGACACTGGTCAACGTATACTGACACGGACCAGGGATGAGAAGAACAAGCTACAGGATGCCAACATCAAGCAGGCCGAGGAACTGAAGGACGTAAGAGCCCAACTGTCAGATGCCTTGAAAGAGAACCGAAGGCTGAAAGGTGGCATATTTAGTACGTCCCTGATCCTAACTTTCATGAGATACCCTGATGGAATTTTGTTTTTGTTTTTGTTTTTGACGAGATTTGTTCCTGTAGGTTTGTTAACTGGGAGGCCCGAAGGAGAAGTGCCTGGATTTCAAGGCGACTTGCTGCAAGAGCTATCCAAAGTACACGAGCGAGCTCGAAAAGCAATGAGGAATATGGCTAAAGATTTATGGCCATCCGATTCTCCTCCTGGGCTGATGGGTGAACTCGCGGAGCTATTCAAAGGAGCTCATCTTTGCTTTGAGCTGTGGAAGGCATTGACATGTCGAGAAGGTGCACGAGAAGCCTGGGCCATGGTGAAAACACGGTATACCGGACTTGATCTGAATCATATGGCCCGGGTCGGACCTCGGGGACCACACGGACAAGAAATTCCGGTTAGCTTGGTATATGATCAAGTAAAGACAGCTGCCAAATTTTCACACCAGGACTGTAAATTAGACCGCCTGATAGATGGCATAGATAAGGAGTAGACGTGTGATTTTATGTGACAATACACTTTATCAGCAAACTTATCTCCAGCCGAATTGTAAAAGATTGTCATAGCAGACTTTCCGATTCAGCCTCCAAAACCCAAGGGTGGAGTGTTTCCGAATACTATATCGGTGGAGAACACCAACTACATTTGGAAATCAGGTGATCCAGTCATAATGATTGAACAAACAAGCTATATTCGGGGAGTTATGTTATATTACTTTTAAATGTAAGAAACATCTTCTAGGAAGAATAGTTCCATTAAGGGTTCCTCTACCTGGGTCAGCATGCATGTAGGCATGACTGGGCTATGAAGCGAAAGAATCACAGGCGTCTGTGTATTTTGTGTTAGTTTATAGTGCTACGAAGGCAGTTCGTCGTTTGTCCGCCGACCAGTTATTCCATTAAGAACGCTAGCTTTTGGCTTCACCCGTCTGAGGTACATGTTTGGATGACCTGGCTGTAACAATCGCAGAGGTGCTCCCTTTATACCCAAGTCGAACAATCGGGAACGTAGGGCATAAGCACAGGAGCCAGGCAACCCAGTGATACGTCTCCAACGTATCTATAATTTTTGATTGCTCCATGCTATATTATCTACTGTTTTGGACTATATTGGGATTTATTTTCCACTTTTATATTATTTTTGGGACTAACCTATTAACCGAAGGCCCATCCCAGAATTGCTGTTTTTTGCCTATTTCAGTGTTTCAGAGAAACAGAATATCAAACGAAGTCCAAACGGAATAAAATCTTCGGAAACATGATTTTCTCATCAGATAAGATCCAGGAGACTTGGACCCCCCGTCAAGAAAGCCACGAGGTGGTCATGAGGGTGGGCCCCCCTAGGGCGCGACCCTGCCTCGTGGGCCCCTCGGAGCTCCACCGACGTACTTATTACTCCTATATATATCCATGTACCCCCAAACAATCGGGGGGTGGATCCAAAAACCTAATTACATCGCTGCAACTTTCTATATCCACGAGATCCCATCTTGGGGCCTGTTCCGGAGCTCCGCCCGAGGGGGCATCGATCACGAAGGGCTTCTACATCATCATCCAAGCCTCTCCGATGAAGTGTGAGTAGTTTACTTCAGACCTACGGGTCCATAGCTAGTAGCTAGATGGCTTCTTCTCTCTTTTTGGATCTCAATACAATGTTCTCCCCCTCTCTTGTGGAGATCTATTCGATGTAATCTTCTTTTTGCGGTGTGTTTGTTGAGACCGATGAATTGTGGGTTTATGATCCAGTTTATCTATGAATAATATTTGAATCTTCTCTGAATTCTTTTATGTATGATTGGTTATCTTTGCAAGTCTCTTCGAATTATCAGTTTGGTTTGGCCTACTAGATTGGTTGTTCTTGCCATGGGAGAAGTGCTTAGCTTTGGGTTCGATCTTGCGGTGTCCTTTCCCAGTGATAGAAGGGGCAGCAAGGCACGTATTGTATCATTGCCATCGAGGATAACAAGATGGGGTTCTTATCATATTGCATGAAACTATCCCTCTACATCATGTCATCTTGCTTAAGGCGTTACTCTGTTTTCATTAACTTAATACTCTAGATGCATGCTGGATAGCGGTCGATGAGTGGAGTAATAGTAGTAGATGCAGAATCGTTTCGGTCTACTTGTCTCGGACGTGATGCCTATATACATGATCATACCTAGATATTCTCATAACTATGCTCAATTCTGTCAATTGCTCAACAGTAATTTGTTCACCCACCGTAGAATACTTATGCTCTTAAGAGAAGCCACTAGTGAAACCTATGGCCCCGGGTCTCTTTCTTATCATATCAATCTCCATCACTTTATTATTGCTTTGCTTTTACTTTTTACTTTGCATCTTTATACCAAAAATACCAAAAATATTATTTATCATCTCTATCAGATCTCACTTTCGTAAGTGACCGTGAAGGGATTGACAACCCCTAAGCGCGTTGGTTGCGTTGAGCTATTGTTTTGTGTAGGTACAAGGGACTTGAAGCGTAGCCTCCTACTGGATTGATACCTTGGTTCTCAAAAACTAAGGGAAATACTTATGCTACTTTGCTGCATCATCCTCTCCTCTTCGGGGAAATCCAACGCAGTGCTCAAGAGGTAGCACCCAGCTTGGCAAAAACTTAAGTCATAGAGGTGCATATAATGGCGAAGACAAGACGTATATGAGTAAGCAATACACATGTATATGGTGAGCCTTATGCTTGAGATAATAAAGAGCTTCTATTTGAAGGAAGCCCCCAGTTATAGTGGGGTGGGTACATTTAAAGATGTATTCCCCGTAAGTGTGCGCCTGACCCGAACACATGCTAGAAATCGTAAAACAAACAAAAAGAAGAAAGGGGAAAAGGAGAAAAAGGTAACGAACAACGTGTCCAGACTTAGACATAGAATCTTCGGAGTCTGGAAGTGTTCCATGGGTTCGTCTCTAAGCGATTGTCCGATGCATTACGAAGGCGATAGGCTCCTCCAGTGCGAACTTCATCTATAATGAAGGGACCCTCCCATTTGGACTTGAGCTTGTCCCTTTTCTTCTCTAGTAGGCGTAGAACGAGTTCACCGACATTATAAGTCTTGGCCCTCACTTCTCTGCTTTGGTATCTTCGAGGTTGTTGTTGGTACAATGCAGAATGAGCTTTGGCGACATCGCGCTCCTCCTCCAGGCCATCTAATTCATCTTGCCGAGTGAGCTTGGCCTCTCTTTCTTCGTACATGCGCACACGAGGTGAGTCATGAATAATATCGCAGGGCAAGACGGCCTCTGCGCCGTACACCATGAAGAACGGTGTGTATCCGGTCGTGCGATTGGGTGTGGTCCACAGCCCCCAGAGTATGGAGTCGAGCTCCTCAACCCAGTGTTTATCTGACTCCTTTAGGATCGCACTAGTCTGGGTTTAATGCTGCTCATTATCAAGCCATTGGCCCGCTTAACTTGACCATTTGTTTGAGGGTGATATAAGGAGGCGTAATCGAGCTTGATGCCCAGATTAGCACACCAAGTTTTTACCTCATCGGCTGTGAAGTTAGAGCCGTTGCCGGTGATGATGCTGTGTGGGACACCATAACGGTGTACCACACTGGATATGAAATCTATCATTGGTCCGGCTTTAGCCGTTTTAACTGGTTTGGCATCTATCCACTTAGTGAATTTATCTACCATGACCAGCAGGTATTTTTTCTTATGGCTTCCCCCCTTAAGGGGTCCGACCGTGTCAAGCCCCCAGACCGCAAAAGGCCAAGTAATGGGGATTGTTCATAGGGCGGTAGGCGACATATGGCTTTGATTGGCGAAAAGCTGGCATCCTATACAACGTTGGACGAGGTCTTGTGCATCTGTTCGGGTCGTAGGCCAGAAGAAACCAGTACGACCTTACTTACAAGGGCCCAAGCTGCGGCATGATGACCGCCAAGACCAGCATGGATTTCGGCCAAGAGCTGCCACCCCTTTTCCTTGGATATACATCTTTGAAGGACTCCGGTAGTACTTTTCTTGTAGAGGTATCCTTCATGAACCTTATAGACTTTCAAACATCGAACGATACAACGATCCTCATTCTGGTCCTCAGGGAGCTCCCGCCTATTAAGGTAGGCTAGGAAGGATTCGGTCCATGGGGCGATTACAGTCATAATTACATGGGCGGAAGGCGTTGGTTCTGTGCCTGAGCCCCTGATGATATCTGAATCGTGTTCGGCATCTAGGGGCATGATCGGCGCCGGACTGGTGGTTCCGCTCTCGTCCTGCCATACTACAGATGGCTTGAAGAGCCGCTACACAAAGGTGTTAGGCGGAACGGGGTCACGTTTAACGCCCATTCGAGCAAGGATGTCCGCTGCTTGGTTACTGTCTCGGGCCACGTGATGGAATTCAAGCCCCTCGAACCGAGCTGATATTTTGAGTACGGCATTGCAGTAAGCTACCATCTTTGGATCTTTTGCGTTGAATTCTCCATTTATTTGGGATATTCAGAGATTTGAATCCCCTCGCGCCTCGACGTGATGTATGCCCATGGAAACAGCCATCCGGAGACCATGCAGTAGGGCCTCATATTCGGTTGCGTTATTGGAGTCCATATGCATGATTTGCAGTACGTAACAGATTGTGTCCCCTGTAGGGGATGTTAGGATGACACCAACCCCTAAACCGGCTAACATTTTAGAGCCGTCGAAGTACATCACCTAGTTGGAGTATGCGGCGTACTCTTTAGGGAGTTCGGCTTCTGTCCATTTGGCGACGAAGTCGGCTAACACCTGAGATTTAATTGCTAGGCGTGGTTTGTATGTTATTTCAAATGTTAGGAGCTCGATGGCCCATTTTGCAATGCGTCTAGTGGCGTCTTGATTGTTTATGATATCATTGAGTGGTACCTCGGAGGCCATTGTGATCAAACACTCATGAAAGTAGTGTTGCAGCTTCCGAGATGCCAGAAAAACCGCATATGCTATCTTTTGATAGTGCGGGTATCGGGATTTGCATGGTGTGAGAACCGCCGATACATAGTATACGGGTTTTTGGAGTGGGAATTTATGTCCCTGTTCCTCTCGTTCGACGACGAGTACTGCGCTCACCACCTGGTGAGTTGCAGATATATACAGTAGCATAGGTTCGCCAATGTTAGGTGCGGCAAGGATTGGGTTGCTTTATACCAGAGTTTTTATTTCTGCCAGCCCGTCTGTTGCTGCGTCCATCCACTCTAAGTGGTCGGTACGCCGAAGTAGGCGATATAGCGGCAACACTTTTTCTCCTAGTCTGGAGATAAAGCGGCTCAAGGCTGCCACACACCCAGCTAGTTTTGGACTATTTTAGGTCTGTTGGTATCGCCAACTATGACAAGGCTCGGATTTTGGCTAGGTTTGCTTCTATTCCACTATTGGAAACAATGAACCCGAGCAACTTTCCGACCGAAACGCCGAAAATACATTTTTTCGGATTGATCCGTATGTCATATGTTCGGAGGTTGTCGAACATGACACGTAAGTCGTCCACCAGTGATTCGACATGTTTGGTTTTGATGACTACATCATCTACATATGCCTTCACTGTCTTGCCAATTTTTTTCCAGGCATGTTTGAATCATGCGTTGGTAGGTGGCACCGGTATTCTTGAGTCCGAAAGGCATAGTGTTAAAGCAGAAAGGTCCACACAGAGTGATAAATGCCGTTGCGGCCTGATCGGATTCCTTCATTTTAATCTAATTGTATTCGGAGTATGCATTGAAGAAACATAGTGAATCGTGTCCTACAGTTGCATCAATGATTTGGTCAATGCGGGGCAGTGGGAAGGGGTCCTTAGGGCAAGATTTATTAAGGTCCTTAAAGTCGACACAAAGGCGCCAGGATTTGTCCTTCTTTGGCACCATGACCAGGTTTGCTAGCCAATCCGGATGTTTTATTTCTCAAATAAACCCGACTTCAAGTAGTTTGGCAAGCTCCTCCCCCATAGCTTGCCGCTTGGGTTCGGAAAATCGCCTTAGCGCTTGCTTAACTGGCTTGAACCCCTTTATTATATTGAGGCTATGTTCGGCCAGTCTGCGTGGGGTTCCTGGCATATCTGAAGGGTGCCAGGCGAAAATGTCCCAATTCTCACGCAGGAATGCTCTTAGAGCAGCATGGACCGCCGGATCCAGCTGTGCCCCAATGGCTGCTGTTTTGTTGGGATCCGTTGGGTGGACTTGGAATTTTACTATTTCGTCTCCTGGCTTGAAAGAAGTGGATTTAGGCCTTTTATCAAAAATTACGTCGTCTCTATCCATTGTGGAACGTAGAGTGGTGAGCTCCTCGGCCGCAAGGGCCTCGGATAGTGCCTCGAGGGCCAGGGATGCGGTTTTGTTTTCATCGCGGAGTGCTATCTCCGGATCACTGGCGACAGTGATAACTCCGTTGGGCCCAAGCATTTTGAGTTTCATGTACCCGTAATGAGGTATGGCTTGAAAGTGTGTGAAAGAATCTCGCCCTAACAGGGCATGATATCCACTGTTGAAAGGTGCCACCTGGAAGATTAATTCTTCAGACCTGTAGTTCTCAGGCGTGCCGAATACCACATCAAGTTTTATTTTTCCCGAACACCGAGCTTCTCGACTAGGGGTAATATCTCGAAAGGTTGTACTTCTCTACTCGATGCGGCTCTTGTCTATTTGCATTTTGTCGAGCGTGTCCTCATAAATGAGGTTTAATATGCTACCTCCGTCCATGAGCACTTTAGTAAGCCAAAAGCCATCCACAATTGGGTTTAGGACTAAGGCGGCTGGTGCTCGGACTGATCGGGTCCGTGGTTTGTCAGTGGCGTTAAAGGTTATCGCCATATCGTTCCAAGGGTTTATTGCGGCTACTTGGTTCACTTCAGCGAGGTCGCGGAGCACCCTTTTACGCTGATTATTTGAAGAAAAGGTCTCGAAGACCATAAACACCTTGGGCTCGTTATCCTCGGGAGAGTACCTCGCCGGGGTAGTGTTGGTGACGATGCCCTCACCGCTTTTAGCCACCTGCCGGAGTATCCAACATGCTCGAAGGCTATGTGTTGGTTCAGAATTTGGAATCGTGTGTATCTTACAAGGCTTATCGAGCCATTCATCAAGGACGGTTCTATGTCCCGGTAAGGTCTTAATTTTCCTTTCCATGAAGTAATGATCAGGTGCCCCATAGTATAATTAATGGATGAATGTACTAATATACTAATCTTCAATATGACAGGGAAGTGATGAATCCATGAAGTAGATACTTATATAGTATAATTAATGGATGAATGTACTTCAGTAACTAGTAAACAAAGTTCTGAAATTAAATTCAAGTAAACCATGTTATTTTTCTTTTTCGAATATACATTTTGAGTCAATGATGTATATATGTGCTGCTTTAGTACTAGTTTAGTTTACCCTTGTTGATTAGTAAAACACATACCAGTACATCACCAAGTTCTTAGTTCTTTTGCTGATGAAAATAACACTAGACCAAGTTCAGAAACTACTTCACTACATCAAGTTCAGAAGCATCTTTTTAATACATCGAGTGCAGAAACTACACTATTGGATCAACATCAGAAACTACACTAGTACATCAAGTTTAGAAATTAATCTTAGTAATCCAGGGCATGAGGTTCAAAATATATTATAGTGCATCTACTTGAGAAATTGTAGTAGTGCATCCACTTTCACAAACTACACTAGTACATCTAGTTGCGAAACAAGTTTAATAAAATTTTGAGGATACAATACTAATTAAACAGATGAACCAAATAGGGCAAATGAGTAGGATGGCTCACCAGTTTGTGGCCGTTGCGATGTCGTACACCAGGCAGAGTTCCTCCACACACAATTGCAGAATTGCTGCTCTCTGTGGAGGTTCACCTTCCCTGGTATACTCCACATCAACTCCGACGAACCTAGGATACAAGCCGCCAGCCATCTTCCAGAGCCTGTTGATCATCTCATCGGCCTTGTCTGGTTCACTGGTGTAGACGATCTCCAACGTCTCCTTGCCGTGGAGCTCAACCCCTGTGAGGGTTTGGGTGTACTCGCGCTTCTCGTTAGGGACGTGAACATCATCGAGGTTGCTGCTCTGGTCAGACATCTCGCCATGATGACACTTGGCAGACGGTTCCTCCGCAATTTCCCTCCTCCGCCGACTGTGGGCTTGGAAGAGAGATGTTTCTGGGTTGTTGGTAGTGGAGATGGAAGTGGCAACGGTGGATTTTGGAGATGTGGTAGGGAATTAGTCGATTTGGGGCTTTTTGAGGGCGTGGTTTGGGACGTGGGGGAGGCGGTTCATCCCGGTCGTTGGGGTAGTGGTCGTGGGGTCACCATTGTAGTCCGTCGTGGCAACCGCCCAATGGGTGGCGCGGGCGGTGGCCTGGAAGAACCAACCGTCCAAACGTAATTCTCTGCAGGGTTATTTACTATCACATTGATCCGTCTTGTCAAGTTGTACATTATCCCACTTGCACATGTCAGGGTCAGTGATGATGTCGCTTTGTACTCCTCTACTATGGGTACTTGGACTGGTGATTGAAATATAATTGAACTTACCAAATACAAGTTCAGACTATGTGTGTGATGCTAATCTTTTAAAACAATTTTTGTTTTTTGAAAGGATTGTTTATATCAACATAATCTTTGAAAGTATTTTTTACAGATAAATTAGTTTTTCATCAGTATAGGTGTATTATATTTGCACTTTCAATTTTTTCTGTTTGCCTGAGGTAATTATTTTTATGTACTGATGGACTTTCTGAACTAGGACTGGCAGAACCAGTCATAGCTTGTTTTGAAATGATGTTTTTGAGGTGTTCACGGGTGTGTTTGGTTACTCTGCCTTGTACTGACGAGTGAGAATTATCAGTACTGATATACTATAAGAGATTAAATTTTTTAACAAATTTTTGTTGAGTTACTGGTCGACAGTAGTGTTGACATTACATAAATCCAGATCAATTGTTTCAAATATATTTGTGACTGCATTCAAAAGGTTTATCAAATGGTTTACATAATAATGTCACTGGTCCAGTGGGCACAAATCACAAATTATATCTTAACTATAGTACCGATCGAGAAATCGATGATAAAGCTAAATAAGGTTTGGTAACGATAGCGTTTCTGATATGATTCCTCGTTCTGTACCAAGGCAAGCGAGAGTACGAGCTTATTTTTGAGTTGACGCCGCAACATAACCACTATGGATGCTTCAGTCTTGAGCTCCTTCTATCTGGCCCCGAACGTTGTCCCTTGTCGGCATCCTTTCCTGCTTGAGCCTTGGCAGCTTCATCGCCAGTTTCAATATCCTCGTCCCCAATACTGTCATCTTCATTGTCTTGGTCTGATTGGTCATCATTCTCATCAAACTCTTCTTCTTCATCCTCTTCTTTTGTTTTTTGGAACTCTGGACCTTGCCCTGTTTCTGTTCAGCGCCACTTACCTCCTTGCCCACTTTGCCTGTGCGATCAATATGCCTGTTAGTCCCCCCACACTTGCTGCAAGTGTAGCTGTTACGTGTGTCATCTCCATTGGTAGAAACATGGACGGCTCCAATCTGCTTCTGCAGCTTTTTCTTGTTGACAATGGCATCTGTGCGGTGTGGTAATGTGTGGTAATGATTGGTCACCACGTTGCAAAATCCGCATGCCTTATCCCGAGAGGCTTGCCATCTGGGCCGAATTCCACGCTTCTAGTGGGGCGTGGCGGCTTTTGGCTGCTGCTTTCGTTGCTTGCGTCTTACTCTTCCTCCCCTTTGTGCATGAGTATACGGGTGGTTTAATTACCCTTTGTTGCTGCTCCTGGTAGGATCTCCTATTGTCATGTCATTCTCCTACAACACCGTCAAGCTCATGATGTTGCACGTGAGCATGTTACTCCTCTTGAGTGTTCACATGGGCAAGCTCTGGTTGCTATTGCTCCTCTTCCTCATTGTCCTATCAGTCAATAGCTCCCAAATGGTTCATCTCGGATAAGATTATAGCGATATCCTACTCAATTTTTTCTCCTTCATTTTTCATGACACCTCCGTTTTCAGCAGAATGCATGGTGTTGAGTTCTTGTTCAAGTCTTTCCATGATGACCCGTGACCTCACCATTTGGTCTTGGCTTCTCAAGCTTTTTCTGTGCACCCTCATGTTCAGCTGCAGCAGTGCACTTTCAATGCAGTATTGGGAGGCCTTGTTTGACGCTACTGTCCTCAAGTCATTTCTGTTAAATGTTGGATGGATGTTCGGGCGTTTGGTGTATCTCTTGAGGATGTATTTCTTTGGAATGCTATTAGCTTTAATTGTGTGCATCATGCACAGGACATGCTGGCAGAAAATACCTGTTTTTTTGGAAGAGGTGCATGTTTTCTATCATTTCATTCAAACAAAAACTTTGCAAAAATAAGTACTACAGTATGTAACATCTTTTTTAGTCCTCGCATGTGTGGTCCGACAGCTTGCACTTGCAGTCAAATATTTCTCCCACAGGGTCTACAACCACCTGGAACCTGTGCTGAGACCATGCAAACAGTTTTTGCGGTTTCTTGTAGCGCACAAGTTACTTTGTGGGCTCTTCCGTCTTTGTTACCGTGAAGAGGGTGCTCAATTTTAGCCTTTTTCTGATCTCACTGTACACATCTCGTGAGTAAAGCTTTGCCATCTGAGTTTCAAACCCATAGAAGTTCAGCGTGTTTTGTTCCTTCTATGCAAGCAAGAGTGATGAACAAATTATTAGTTTTCTCGCAGCAAAAACTTGTCTAACTAAGTAAGATTTGTTGGGGAACGTAGTATTTCAAAAAAAATTCCTATGATCACACAAGATCTATCTAGGAGAAGCATAGCAATGAGCGGGGAGAGTGTGTCTGTCGGATTTCGGGTTCCGGCAGACCCTTGAGGTTCAAACACTGGGGTGCGCGCGGAGATCTCGCTTCCTACCTACCTGCACCCCTCTGCCTCGCTAAGATCTAAGCTATGGAAAGAACAACACAAGGGACACGGGGTTTATACTGGTTCGGGCCACCGTTGTGGTGTAATACCCTACTCCAGTGTGTGGTGTGGTGGATTGCCTCTTGGGCTGATGATGATGAATGATACAAGGAAGAACAGCCTCGCGAGGGTCTGTTCTTGGCTGGGGCGATGAACTGCTGGGAGGAGTTCAGCCACCCTTCTCTCTCTCTCTCTCTCTCTCTGATCGAACCCCTCCGAACCCCTCTCTTCTGTGGGTGGCTGGTCCTATTTATAGAGGCCCTGGTCCTCTTCCCAAATATCGAGCGGGAAGGGAGCCAACAATGGCGGGCTAATTTGAAGGGGGACAACTAGTACTAGCTACCCTGACAAAAGTAGTCTTCGCCTGCACAAAGCTCTGGTGGTGACGCCGTCCTGGGCTCCACGATGACCTCCGTCTTGCAGTCTTCCTGGTCCTGGTCTCGTTGCACCGAAATGGCAACCTTTGCCTGATGCCTCGGTACTCCACGGCTGCGCTTGCCCCCTTTGCACCAAAGAGGAAAGGAGGACACTGCGCGGGCTGGCACCCGCCTGGCGCCCTTGGTCGTCATGGCTTGCGTCACGGGCACCTCGTGAGGTACCCCCCCTTGATCTCTCCGCCTCCTCGCGAGCCAGCCTGATGAGGCCGTGCCTGAGGAAGCTCCGTGTCGTCCGCCCCGCGAGGCTTGGCCCCTCGCGAGGGTCTTGGGTCTGTGTTGATGAAGATGTGCCGTGCTGGCCCCCTTTGAGCCACGCCGCAGGCCGCAGGCAGGCAAGTCTGGGGACCCCCATTCCCAGAACGCCGACAGTGTCCATGTACCCTCGTAGACCGAAAGCGGAAGTGTTTAGTAACGCGGTTGATGTAGTCGAACGTCTTCACGATCCAACCGATCCAAGTACCGAATGTACGACACCTCCGCGATCTGCACACATTCAGCTCAGTGACGTCCCTCGAACTCTTGATCCAGTTGAGGCCGAGGAACAGTTTCGTCAGCACGACGGCGTGGTGATGGTGATGATGAAGTTACCGGCACAGAGCTTCGTGTAAGCACTACGACGATATGACCGAGGTGTGTATCTGTGGAGGGGGGCACCGCACATGACTAAAAGATCAACGTGTGTATTCTAGGGTGCCACCCTGCCCCCGTATATAAAGGAGAGAGGGGGAGGTCGGCCGGCCAGGCTAGGGCGCACTGGGAGAAGGGGGATCCTACTAGGACTCCAAGTCCTAGTAGGTTTCCACCTAAAGGAGAAGAGGGAAGGAAGGGAGAGTGGGGCCGTGCCCCCAACCCCTTGTCCAACTCGGACTGGGCTTGGGGGCGCGCGCCACCTCCTGGCTGCCGCCTCTCCTTCCCACTAAGGCCCACTAAGGCCCATCAACTCCCCGGGGGGGTTCCGGTAACCTCCCTGTACTCTGGAAAATACCCAAACTTCTTCGGAACCATTCGGATGTTCGAATATAGCCTTCCAATATATCAATATTTATGTCTCGACCATTTAGAGACTCCTCATCATGTCCGTGATCTCATCCGGGACTCCTAAGAATCTTCGGCCATCAAATCACATAACTCATAATACAAATCGTCATCAAACATTAAGCATGCGGACCCTACGGGTTCGAGAACTATGTAGAAATGACCGAGACACATCTCCGGTCAATAACCAATAGCGGAACCTGGAGGCTCATATTGGCTCCTACATATTCTATGAAGATCTTTATCGGTCAAACCGCATAAGAACATACGTTGTTCCCTTTGTCATCGGTATGTTACTTGCCCGAGATTCGATTGTCGGTATCATCATACCTAGTTCAATCTCATTACCGGCAAGTCTCTTTACTCGTTCTGTAATGCATCATCCCGCAACTAACTCATTAGTCACATTGCTTGCAAGGCTTATAGCGATGAGCATTACCGAGAGGGCCCAGAGATACCTCTCCGATACACGGAGTGACAAATCCTAATCTCGGTCTATGCCAACTCAACAAACACCATCGAAGACACCTGTAGAGCATCTTTATAATCACCCAGTTATATTGTGACGTTTGATAGCACACAAGGTGTTCCTCCGGTATTCGGGAGTTGCATAATCTCATATTTAGAGGAACATGTATAAGTCATGATGAAAACAATAGCAATAAAACTAAATTATCATTTATGCTAAGCTAACAGATGGGTCTTGTCCATCACATCATTATCTAATGATGTGATCCCGTTCATCAAATCACAACACATGTCTATGGTCAGGAAACTTAACCATGTTTGATTAACGAGCTAGTCAAGTAGAGGCATACTAGGGACACTCTGTTTTGTCTATGTATTCACACATGTTCTAAGTTTCTGGTTAATACAATTCTAGCATGAATAATAAACATTTATCATGATATAAGGAAATATAAATAACAATTTTATTATTGCCTCTAGGGCATATTTCCTTCAGTCCCCCACTTGCACTAGAGTCAATAATCTAGTTCACATCGTCATGTAATTTAACACCAATAGTTCACATCTTCATGTGATTAGCTCACATCTCCATGTGACTAACACCCAAAGGGTTTACTAGAGTCAATAATCTAGTTCACATCGCTATGTGATTAACACCCAAAGAGTACTAAGGTGTGATCATGTTTTGCTTGTGATAGAAGTTTAGTCAACGGGTCTGCCACTTTCAGAGCCGTGTGTATTTTGCAAATTTACTATGCCTACAATGCTCTGCACGGAGCTACTCTAGCTAATTGCTCCCACTCTCAATATGTATCCAGATTGAGACTTAGAGTCATACGGATCAGTGTCAAAGCTTGTATCGACGTAACCCTTTACGACGAACTTGTTGTCACCTCCATAACCAAGAAACATGTCCTTGTTCCACTAAGGATAATTTTGACCGCTATCTAGTGATCCACTCCTGGATCACTATTGTACCATATTTCCAAACTCATGATGAGGTACACAATAGGTCTGGTACACAGCATAGCATACTTTATAGAACCTATGACTAAGGCATAGGGAATGACTTTTCTTTCTATTTTCTGCCGTGGTCGGGTTTTGAGTCTTTACTCAACTTCACACCTTACAACTCAGGTAAGAACTCCTTTGACTGATCCATTTTGAACTCCTTCAAAATCTTTATCAAGGTATGTACTCATTGAAAGTCTTATCAAGTGTCTTGATCTATCTTTATATATCTTGATGCCCAATATGTAAGTAGCTTCACTAAGGCCTTTTATTGAAAAATTCTTATTCAAGTATCATTTTATGATATCCAGAAATTCTGTATTATTTCCAATCAACAATATGTCATCCACATATAATATCAGAAATGCTATAGAGCTCCCACTCACTATTTTGTAAATACAGGCTTCTCCAAAAGTCTGTATAAAACCATATGCTTTGATCACACTATCAAAGCGTACATTCCAACTCCGAGATGCTTGCACTAGTCCATAAATGGATCATTGGAGCTTATACGCTTTGTTAGCACCTTTCGGATTGACAAAACGTTCTGGTTGCATCATATACAAACTCTTCTTTAAGAAAACCATTAAGGAGTGCAATTTTGACATCCATTTGCCAAATTTCATAAAATGTGACAATTCCTAACATGATTCGGACAGACTTTAAGCATAGATACGAGTGAGAAAACTCTCATCGTAGTAAACACCTTGAACTTTGTCGAAAACCTTTTACGACAATTCGAGATTTGTAGATAGTAACACTACTACCAGCGTCCGTCTTCCTCTTGAATATCCATTTATTCTCAATGGCTCGCTGATCATCGGGCAAGTCAATCAAAGTCCATACTTTGTTCTCATACATGGATCCCATCTCAGATTTCATGGCTTCAAGCCATTTCATGGAATCTGGGCTCATCATCGCTTCCTCATAGTTCATAGGTCCGTCATGGTCTAGTAACATGACTTCCAGAACAGAATTATCGTACCACTCTGGTGCGGACCGTACTCTGGTTGACCTACAAGGTTCAGTAGTAACTTGATCTGAAGTTTCATGATCATCATCATTAGCTTCCTCACTGATTGGTGTAGGAATCACTGGAACTGATTTCTGTAATGTACTACTTTACAATTCGGGAGAAGGTACAATTACCCCATCAAGTTCTACTTTCCTCCCACTCACTTCTTTCGAGAGAAACTCCTTCTCTAGAAAGGATCCATTGTTAGCAACGGATATCTTGCCTTCAGATCTGTGATAGAAGGTGTACCCAACAGTCTCCTTTGGGTATCCTATGAAGATGCATTTCTCCGATTTGGGTTCGAGCTTATCATGTTGAAGCTTTTTTCACATAAGCATTGCAGCCCCAAACTTTTAAGAAACGACAACTTTGCCAAACCATAGTTCATACGGTGTCGTCTCAATGGATTTAGATGGTGCCCTTTTTAACGTGAATGCAGCTGTCTCTAATGCATAACCCCAAAACTATAGTGGTAATTCGGTAAGAGACATCATAGATCGCCCCATATCTAATAAAGTATGGTTACGACGTTCGGACACACCATTACGCTGTGGTGTTCCAGGTGGCATGAGTTCTGAAATTATTCCACATTGTTTTTAAATGAAGGCCAAACTCATAACTCAAATATTCACCTCCACGATCAGATCATAGAAACATTATTTTCTTGTTACGATGATTTTTCACTTCACTCTGAAATTCCTTGAACTTTTCAAATGTCTCAGACTTATGTTTCATCAAGTAGATATACTCATATCTGCTCAAATCATCTGTGAAGGTCAGAAAATAACGATACCCGCTGCGAGCCTCAACACTCATCGGACCGCATACATCAGTATGTATTATTTCCAATAAGTCAGTTGCTTGATCCATTGTTCCGTAGAATGGAGTCTTAGTCATCTTGCCCATGAGGCATGGTTCGCAAGCATCAAGTGATTCCAAAAGCCCATCAGCATGGAGTTTCTTCATGCGCTTTACACCAATATGACCTAAATGGCAGTGCCACAAATAAGTTGCACTATCATTATTAACTTTGCATCTTTTGGCATCAATATTATGTGTATCATTGTGATCGAGATTCAATAAACCATTTACATTGGATGTAAAACCATAGAAGGTTTTATTCATGTAAACAGAACAACAATTGTTCTCTAACTTAAATGAATAACCGTATCGCAATAAACATGATCCAATCATATTTATGCTCAACGCAAACACAAAATAACATTTATTTAGTTCCAATACTAATCCCGAAGGTAGAGGGAGTATGCGATGGTGATCTTCTCAACCTTGGAATCATTTCCAACACACATCGTCACCTCTTCCTCAACTAGTCTTTGTTCATTTTGTAACTCCTGTTTCAAGTTACTAATCATAGCAACTGAACCAGTATCAAATACCCAGGGGCTACTATGAACACTAGTAAAGTACACATCAATAACATGTATATCATATATACTTTTGTTCACTTTTCCATCCTTCTTATCCGCCAAGTATTTGGGGCAGTTCTACTTTCAGTGACCATTTCCTTTACAGTAGAAGCACTTAGTTTCAGGCTTGGGTCTAGCTTTGGGCTTCTTCATGGGAGTGGTAACTTGCTTGCCATTCTTCTTGAAGTTCCCTTTCTTTCCCTTGCCCTTTTACTTGAAACTAGTGGTCTTTTCAACCATCAATACTTGATGCTTTTCTTGATTTCTACCTTCACCGATCTCAGCATCGCGAAGAGCTCGGGGAATCGTTTTCGTCATCCCTTGCATATTATAGTTCATTACAAAGTTCCAGTAACTTGGTGATAGTGACTAGAGAACTCCATCAATCACTATCTTATGTGGAAGATTAACTCCCACTAGATTCAAGCGATTGTAGTACTCAGACATTCTGAGCACATGCTCACTAGTTGAGCTATTCTCCTCCATCTTGTAGGCAAAATACTTGTCAGAGGTCTCATACCTCTCGACTCGGGCATGAGTCTGAAATACTAATTTCAACTCTTGGAACATCTTATATGCTCTGTGGCGTTTCAGAACATTTTTGAAGTCCCGGTTCTAAGCCGTAAATTATGGTGCACTAAACTATCAAGTAGTCATCATACTAAGCTTGTCAAACATTCATAACGTCTGCATCTACTCCTGCAATAGTTCTGTCACCTAGCTGTGCATCAAGGACATAATTCTTCTGTGTAGCAATGAGGATAATCCTCAAATCACGGACCTAGGCCGCATCATTGCTACTATCATCTTTCAACTTAGTTTTCTCCAGGAACATATCGTAAATAAAATGGGGAAGCTATACGCGAGCTATTAATCTACAACATAGATAGGCAAATACTATCAGGACTAAGTTCATGATAAATTTAAGTTCAATTAATCATATTACTTAATAACTCCCACTTAGATAGACATCCCACGAGTCATATAAATGATCACGTGATCCATATCAACTAAACCATTTCCGATCATCACGTGAGATGGAGTAGTTTTCAATGGTGAGCATCACTATGTTGATCATATCTACTATATGATTCATGTTCGACCTTTCGGTCTCAGTGTTCCGAGGCCATATCTGCATATGCTAGGCTCATCAAGTTTAACCTGAGTATTCTGCGTGTGCAAAACTGACTTGCACCCGTTGTATGTGAACGTAGAGCTTATCACACCCGATCATCACGTGGTGTATCAGCACGATGAACTATAGCAATAGTGCATACTCAGGAAGAACATTTATACCTTGAAATTTAGTGAGGGGTCATCTTATAATGCTACCGCCGTACTAAGCAAAATAAGATGCATAAAGGATAAACATCACATGCAATCAAAAAATGTGACATGATATGGCCATCATCATCTTGTGCCTTTGATCTCCATCTCCAAAGCACCGTCATGATATCCATCGTCACCGGCTTGACACCTTGATCTCCATCGTAGCATCGTTGTCGTCTCACCAACTATTGCTTCTACGACTATCGCTACCGCTTAGTGATAAAGTAAAGCAATTACATGGCGATTGCATTTCATACAATAAAGCGACAACCATAAGGCTCCTGCCAGTTGCCGATAACGGTTACAAAACATGATCATCTCATACAACAATTTATATCTCATCACGTCTTGACCATATCACATCACAACATGCCCTACAAAAACAAGTTAGACGTCCTCTACTTTGTTATTGCAACTTTTACGTGGCTGCTACGGGCTTCTAGCAAGAACCGTTCTTACCTATGCATCAAAACCACATAGATTTTTCGTCAAGTGTGTTGTTTTAACCTTCAACAAGGACAGGGTGTAGTCAAACTCGATTCAACTAAAGTTGGAGAAACAGACACCCGCTAGCCACTTGTGTGCAAAGCATGTCGGTAGAACCAGTCTCATGAACGCGATCATGTAATGTCGGTCCGGGCCGCTTCATCCAACAATACCGCCGAAACAAAGTAAGACATTGCTGGTAAGCAGTATGACTATTATTGCCCACAACTCTTTCTGTTCTACTCATGCATATAACATCTACGCATAGACCTGGCTCGGATGCCACTGGTGGGGAACATAGTATTTCAAAAAAATTGCCTACGATCACGCAATATCTATCTAGGAGAAGCATAGCAACGAGCGGGGAGAGTGTCCACGTACCCTCATAGACCGAAAGCAGAAGCGTTTAGTAACGCGATTGATGTAGTCAAACGTCTTCACGATCCAACCGATCCAAGTACCGAACGTACGGCACCTCCGCGATCTGCACACGTTCAGCTCAGTGACATCCCTCAAACTCTTGATCTAGTTGAGGCCGAGGAAGAATTTCGTCAGCACGACCATGTGGTGACGGTGATGATGAAGTTACCGGCGCAGAGCTTCACCTAAGCACTACGAAGATATGACCGAGGTGTGTAACTATGGAGGGGGGCACTGCACACGGATAAAAGATCAACTTGTGTGTTCTAGGGTGCCCCTGCCGCCGTATATAAAGGAGGGACGGGGAGGCCGGCCGGCCAGGCTAGGGCGCGCCGGGAAAGGGGGAATCCTACTAGGACTCCAAGTCCTAGTAGGTTTCCACCTAAAGGAGAAGAGGGAAGGAAGGGTGAGGGAGTCCTGGACTAAGGGGTCCTTGGGCGTCCGGCCAGCTAGCCATGGGCCGGACTGATGGGCTGTGAAGATACGAAGATCGAAGACTGCACCCATGTCCAGATGGGACTCTCCTTGGCGTGGAAGGCAAGCTTGGCGACCAAATACGTAGATTCCTTTCTTTGTAACCGACCTTGTGTAACCATAGATCCTCCCAGTACTTATATAAACCAGAGGACTTAGTCTGGAAAGGACGGATACTCATTATCATAGTCATACATGCTAGACTTCTAGGGTTTAGCCATTACGATCTCGTGATAGATCAACTCCTGTAATACTCATATTCATCAATATCAATCAAGCAGGATGTAGGGTATTACCTCCATAGAGAGGGCCCGAACCTGGGTAAACATCGTGTCCCCTGTCTCCTGTTACCATCGACCTTAGACGCACAGTTCGGGACCCCCTACCTGAGATCCGCCGGTCTTGACACCGACATTGGTGCTTTCATTGAGAGTTCCACTGTGCCATCCTCAAAAGGTTCGATGGATCCTTCAATCATCAACAATGACGCTGTCCAAGGAGAAACCTTCCTCCCGGCCAAATTTTCGTGTTCGACGGCTTCGCACTGCGGGCCAACTCGTTCGGCCATCTAGAGCAGATTGATAGCTATGCCCCTGGCCATCAGGTCAGATTTGGGAGCTTGAACTGCGGACATCCATGGAGATTTGATCTTTGCTGGATTCGAGACCGCAGCGATCGCTCCTGGTCACCTCGATGAACATGACCTAGATCTGTCGTTGGACCACATTCAGGAGATAGCTCCTGTAACTACTCTGGCCTTAGATCCGGAGCATACGTCGTCATCTAAGGACTGGAGGTTCAACCCCACCACGAAGGCCACAGATTCCCCAGCGTTGGAGCCACACATGGACTTAAACTCACACAATATTTTTGTCACCGGAACCCCGGACTCGTCTCCGAGTGTAAGTTCCAAACCATGTGAGTCCACGGATGCCGAACTTGATCGTTTATCGATCTTCAGGTTCAGCGCCGCAGACATCTTCCAGCACTCACCCTTGGGCGACGTGCTAAGCTCATTAAAGAACCTGTCCTTGGCGGGGGACTCACAGCCGAACTATATTCGGTTCGAACTAGCAGCTAATGACAGGGAATTTCACTCCCCACCCGCCACCCACTTTATAGCCATTGTCGAAGACTTAACTGACATGCTCGATTGTGGCTCCAATGACATCGACGATATGGACGACGATACCGGAGAAGAAGAGGCCTAGGACCCGCCGTTCATCGAACGCTGGACGGCCACTTCCTCATACGATGTGTACATGGTGGATGCACCAAAGGAGAATAGCGACAATGACAAAGAAGACCCAGTTGAGGATAAACCTCCTGAGATACAATCGAAACACCGGCGTCAGCGGCGCCGCTCTAAGTCACGCCGCAGTAAAGATAGCAACACCGGCACAGGAGAAGATAACACTCCGGAAGGTGCCGAAGACAATGAAGACCCCGTTGACGCAGCTACCGAACGGGGTGAATGGGAAGATGGGCAGGTTAGCCCTCGTAGACAGGCCACACACGAGGACTCGGAGGACAATAATTATCTTACGCTCTCTGAGGACGAGGCGAGCCTCGGCACCTAAGATTTCATCGTGCCTGAGGAACCTCTTGAGCAGGAGTGCTTCAAGCGCCAGCTAATAGCCACTGCAAGGAGCCTGAAAAAGAAGCAGCAGCAGCTTCAAGCTGACCAAGATCTGCTCAACGATAAATGGACCAACATCCTAGCAGCCGAAGAATACGGCCTCAAGCGCCCGGCTAAAAGCTACCCAAAGCGCAAATTACTACCTCAGTTCGATGACGAGGCACCGGAACACATACCACCATCGCACAATGCGGCTGACCGACCACCATGTGGACGGGACAAAGCGGCAACTCAAGCCGAACACCAGCCCGCCCCGCCTGATCGCAAAGGTAGAGGTAAATCAGCTCACGGCCATACATATGACCTTCGACATTACCTGAACAATAAAGAAGGATATACCCGATCGATTTATGGATCGCGAGGACGTTCCTCGACACATGATGATGGCTACCTATTCGGACGTGACAAACCTAGTCACACCCGAGCCGACAACCGCAGATGGACTCCATCCGAGCTACGTCGCGGCGCAGCCCGATATAGAGGCGCCACACACCCCATTTGCTTCACCGATGAAGTAATGGATCATGAATTCCCTGAAGGGTTCAAACCCGTTAACATTGAATCATACGACGGAACAATCGACCCCACGGTATGGATCGAGGATTTTATTCTCCATATCCACATGGCCCGCAGAGATGACCTCCACGCTATCAAATACCTCCCACTAAAGCTCAAAGGGCCATCTCGGCACTAGTTAAATAGCCTGCCTGAAAATTCTATCGGCAGCTGGGAGGACTTGGAAGAAGCCTTCCTCGACAACTTCCAAGGTACATATGTCCGGCCACCACACGCCGATGATTTAAGCCACATAGTCCAACAACCTGGAAAGTCAGCCAGGAAATTTTGGACTAGGTTCCTAACCAAAAAGAACCAGATCATCGACTTTCCGGATGCCGAAGCCCTAGCGGCCTTTAAACATAGCATCCGCGACGAATGGCTCACCCGCCACCTCGGCCAAGAAAAGCCAAAATCTATGGCAGCCCTCACGGCACTCATGACCCGCTTTTGCGCGGGTGAGGATAGTTGGTTGGCTCGTAGCAAAAACACAACCAGCGAGGCAGGCCCCTCTGAGGTTAAGTACCGCAACGGCAAGCTCCGATGCAGCAAACACAAACGTCGAAGCAATGACGACAACACCGATGACACTGTTGTCAATGCCGGATTCAGCGGCTCCAAGTCCGGTTAGTGGAAAAATCCGTATAAAAGAAACAATCAGGGACCATCCAGCATAGACCGCATACTCGACCGTCTGTGCCAAATCCATGGCACCCCAGACAAACCAGCCAACCATACCAACAGAGATTGCTGGGTTTTTAAGCAAGCCGGCAAGTTAAATGTCGAAAACAAGGAAAAGGGATCGCAGAGCAAGGACAATGACGAGGAGCCCCTCCAACCAAACACAGGGGACAGAAGAAGTTTCCCCCTCAGGTCAAAACGGTGAACATGATATATGCTACACACATCCCCAAGAGGGAGCGCAAGCGCGCACTCAGGGACGTCTATGCGATAGAGCCAGTCGCCCCAAAATTCAATCCATGGTTATCGTGCCCGATCACTTTTGATCGTCGGGATCATCCGACCAGTATCCGGCATGGCAGATCAGCCGCACTAGTCCTAGACCCAATCATTGATGCATTCCACCTGACGCGCGTCCTCATGGACGGTGGCAGCAGCCTCAATCTGCTCTATCAGGATATAGTGCGCAAAATGGGCATTAACCCATCATGGGTCAAGCCCACAAGGACTACCTTTAAAGGAGTCATACCAGGCGTAGAGGCCCGCTGTACGGGCTCAATCACACTAGAGGTTGTCTTTGGATCCCCGGACAACTTCCAAAGCGAGGAGTTAATCTTCGACATCGTCCCCTTTCGTAGCGACTATCACGCACTGCTCAGACGAACCGCATTCGCTCGATTCAATGTGGTACCTCACTACGCTTATCTCAAGCTCAAGATGCCCAGTCCACGCGA
This sequence comes from Triticum urartu, assembly GCF_003073215.2. Taxonomy (NCBI): domain Eukaryota; kingdom Viridiplantae; phylum Streptophyta; class Magnoliopsida; order Poales; family Poaceae; genus Triticum; species Triticum urartu. Next base: position 370,964,658 of record NC_053026.1, on the reverse strand, counting down.
TGTCATAACAATCAATGGAAATACGGAACGCTCCCTCCGTACCGAGGAGCACACAACGTCCTTAGCAGCAGAAATACAGCGCGGCCTTTTCCAGCAGAACCTTAGTTCAGCGACCAAGCTCCCGGACACCATTAAAAGAGTCCGGACTATTCTGCAGCAAGACAGCCCGGCTCGTCAAGAGCTTAACTAGCAATTTGGCCTCCGTCCCAGTCCTAATCAAATAGCGGCATTCGTACCGCGCGTACATAACTACACACTCAAAATCTCATGGGTATCAACGGAGGCATAGTGCGGCTCGACCGACCCTAGGATTCGCACACTTTTACTATTCCTTTTCATTTCGGGTTTTTCTCTTTTCGAGGTTTCTCCTGACAACCCGTTGGTCGGACACACCAAGGAGGCAAGGAGCTTTGGCATACAAGGGAATCCCCAGGTGGTCTCTGCTAACGATTGCTACACCTGTTTTACATACCTGCACGCAGCTCGCTCTTGGTCATGGCATGTTAAATAGCCTTACTTGTTTATCGCATTACTTGTACAAGTACGCCTTGATGTACTAATCACATTACAAATGGTAAATAAATGGTAGCGTCAACTTATTACTTAATTTCCCCCTTTTCCTTACATTTGTATCTATTACTCATTGCACCCGTACACTCTGGTACGTATTACTTCGCCAGGGGCTTCATCGCGCCCCGCAATACGGCAACAAAGTCCGAACACTTTTTACAGTACAGTTTGGCACCCCGAACTTATAACATTATATGCATCGGCTCCGAATCATGTCTTTGGTCAATAGTTGGGTTGCCCGGCTCCTGTGCTTACTACCTTACGTTCTGCTATATCGGCTAGGGTAGTAAAGGGAGAACTACTGCGATTGTGTCCCGGTTCTTCCGGATGATCACCTTAGTAGAGAAAGCCTAAAACTGACTGTCATGATGCAGCGAGAGCTGGTCAGCTGTTCGAGAGGTTTCAAATCCTTAGAGATTTTTTTCCGCTTCACATGAGGAATCGGTTTTTATCCGATCAAGTGTGTATAGCGCCCCTAGTTCGGCCTTCCGAATACCAGGGGCTTCGCCAAAATTCTCATTGTCAAACTCCTATGGCTAAGTGAGGGCGATAAAAGCCGTATAGTCTGATTGCCTTGTTTGTTGCGCTAAACACCTCCTTTAAGGACCAGAATGTGGAGTAAAGAGTGTTTAGATTAATCCCAAACACCCCCGTACTATCTGCGTGGGGGCAGAAGCCGACAACTGGCTAACCCTCAGATTTCATAAACGGCCGCACAGGAGGTAAAATTTTAAGAGTCACAAGCACTATATTACATAACGACCTTGTTTCATATTACAGGACAGGACAACATGAATGTTTTCGTGGGAATATAACATCCTTCGCACATTGCTCCACCACAAGGCGGGATCCCTCCAGGATACTATCAAAATATAGCTCGGGGCGGCGGTGCTCCTTGCCCTCAGGCGGCCCCTCGGTCATCAGCTTCTTGGCATCCATCTTCGACCAGTGCGTCTTGGCGCGGGCAAAGGCCATTCGTGCACCTTCAATGCAGACCGACCGCTTCACGACTTCAAGCCGTGGGCAGGAACCCACAAGCCACTTCACAAGTCCGAAGTAGCTCCTGGGCATGGGCTCGGCAGGCCATAGTCGGACTATTAGGTCCTTCATGGCTAGCTCTGCTGCCTTGTGCAACTCGACCAGCTATTTCAGCTGGTCACTGAAGGGCACCGGATGTTCTGGTCCAAGGTATTGAGACCAGAACAGCTTCTCCATAGAACTCCCTTCTTCGGTTCGATAGAACTCGGCAGCATCCGATACGCTACATGGCAAATCCGTAAACGCCCCTGGAGAGCTCCAAATTTGGGTAAGTAAAAGGAACGTTTCCTTCATAGACTTGCTTTGCATAACGAAAGCCTTACCCGCGGCAATCTTCTTGGCCGCCTGGATTTCCTGAAGGGCGCTCTGTGCTTCGGCTCGGGCATCTTGTGCGCTTCACTGGGCCTTTGGAAGTTCGGACCCTTGCGTCTTAGAATCACGCTCCAGGGACTCTTACTTCTTCACGGCGTCCTGGAGCTCTTGCAGGACCTCGCTGATCCAGGCCTCGTGCTTCTCGCGCGCGACGCGTTCCTTGGCCGCTTTGTCCTCGGCCTCGGCTAACGCCTTCTTGAGGGCCGCCACCTCGGTCTTGGCCCCTAATAAAGTTCATGGCACTTTAGTCAGCACGAACCATTCATCCTTCCTAAATATACACGCAGGTCACTACATACCTTCGCTGTCCTCCAGCTGCTTCTTCATGAGGCCGAGCTCTTTCTCGGCCCGCTCCAGGTTCTGCTTCAGTCTGGAGACTTCCGCAGTATGAGCAGTAGCAGCCAGCAATGACGCGTGCTTATTCACATAGACATCTTATGTTAGACTCCTGCGAAAATTATTTTGATCCTCTGCTCGACTTTTCCTTTCCGGACACCGAACAGAGCATCAGGGGCTACTGTCTACACTGTGATATTCTCTCTACAATTACATTACTCAAAGCCTGTTAGAAGGCTAGTGCAGGCTTCAGTCAGTCCGCTTTCGGCGGACTGAATCTTCTCGATTACCGTGCCCATAAGGACATGGTGCTCATCCACAATTGAAGCTCCTCGCAGTGCTTCCAGCAGATTATCCGGTGCCCCGGGTTGGACAGGGGTCACCGGCGGAATACGCATACCCCCTTCTTTCGAAGGAGGTTGCGTGCCGGATTCGGGAGCCGCATTGGTCTCCGGAATCGAGTCCGGCAGAGGGCCGGACTGAACACGGCCCTCCTCACCATCGGTCTCCATGGGGATCGGCTCCCGCTGGTGTCCGGCTACGGAGGCATCGCCTTCTAGCGCCTCCTGAGCCTCTCCCCGGCCCAGGAAAGTCCTTTGAGACAACACCTCCACGTCGTCCTTGGCCTTGGGGGAGTGAGCGGGCGGCGGTGACACGCTGGCCATCTCCTTTGAATCTAGCGAACCCTCTGTCGAGGATCGCACAGAGCTGTCGCGGGCTGGACTGTGATGGCATAGTTTAAACATATTAATATTACAAAATGGAAAGGCCAGGCATTTGGACGTCCATAAGGTTTTTTGTACTTACAAGGCAGCCCGAGGCTTGGTCCGGGGCATTCGCTCCGGACTGCTATCGACATCCCACGCGGAGTTATCCACAAGGGAGCCCTTCTCCTTCTTGGGCGGCTTCGCCTCCAAATTTGGGGAGGCCCCCCTTTTCTCCCTTCCCCCCCAGGGGGGAGTCGCTCTCTTCGTCCTCCTCCTCGTCTTCGGTGGCCGAAGAGTGAGTCCCGTCTTTGGACGTCACATCCGAAGCGCCTTTTCGGCGAAGGCCACTCCGGACCCCCTTGGTCGTTTTCTTGGCCTTCTTCTCCGGCACATCATAAGGCGCCGGAAATAGCATCTTCGTCAGAAACGGGGTTTCTTGGTCTTCGGGCAGCAGAGCCGGATAGTTAATCTGCCCCGCTATGTCGATCCAGGCCTAAAAATTGATAGGAAGGCTTAGAATCCTGCTCAAAATATGCTAGTAAAGGCTATACCTTGAAAACATTAAAGAACTTACCGAATTAGCCTGGCGTTTTAAGCTGAGCCCGCGATCCTCGATCGTAGGTGGTGGTGTCTCGCCAGCCTTAAAGAGCACTTTCCGGATGTCTTCGTGCGTTGTGCCGAAGAGCTCTATCAGTGTCTGGTGCTTGGCCGGGTCGAACTCCCACAAATAGCAAGTTCGGCATTGGCACGGAAGGATCCGGCGAACGATCATAACCTGGATCACGTTGACAAGTTTGATTCTCTTGGTTATCATGTTCTGGATGCATGTCTGGAGCCTAGTAAGCTCGTTCAAAGAACCCCAGGTTAGTCCCTTCTCTTGCCAAGAGGTGAGCCGCAGCGGAGCTCCGGATCGAAATTCGGGGGCCGCCGCCCAGTTGGTGTCACGCGGCTCGGTGATGTAGAACCACCCCGACTGCCACCCCTTCACCGTCTCCACAAAGGAGCCTTCGGGCCATGTGATGTTGGGCATCTTGCCCACCATGGCGCCTCCGCACTTTGCTTGTTGGCCTCTCACCACCTTCGGCTTTACATTGAAAGTCTTCAGCCATAGGCTGAAGTGAGGTGGGATACGGAGAAAGGCCTCGCAAACGACTATAAATGTCGAGATGTTGAGGATAAAGTTGGGGGCTAGATCATGAAAGTCCAACCCGTAGTAAAACATCAGTCCGCGGACAAACGGGTGGAGAGGGAATCCCAGCCCGCGGACGAAATGTGTGAGAAACACAACTCTCTCATGGGGCTTTGGGGTAGGGACAATCTGTCCCTCGGCCGGGAGACGGTGAATGATCTCCTTGGCTAGGTATCCGGCCTCTCGGAGCTCCTTGATGTCTTTCCTCTTAACAGAGGAGGCCATCCACTTGCCACCAGCTCCGGATCCGGACATGGTTGGAGTGCTTTCTCCAGCGTGGGAAGCTAGAGCTCGGGCGCTCGAGCTCAAGAATGGATGGGCAGAGGAAGGAGAAGGAAGGGATGAGTGAGGACACATCATTATCCCCTTATAAAGGCCGCAAATGTCAAACGCCTCCCTACTCGCCTTAAAACTTGCCTATTCCCAAGGGCTATGTAAACGGCACGATTGGGTTACCCATGCCCGTATTGATGAGAGTCCCGTAATAAGGGGTCACGATCTTTGCTTTGACAAGACATACCAATGGGAAAGTTGTCAGCAGAATGGACTTGTGTAAAATTATATTCTCTCTGTGGTTGTGTGTGTGGTGTGTGTTACAGGTCCGGACACGTCGATACGTCCGAAGACTGAGTTCGGAAGGAGGAACCCGCCTTGCAATGCCGAAGACAGGCCTACGCGTCGGATACCTTGTCATTGAAGCCAGGTTCAGGGGCTACTAAGGGAGTCCTGGACTAAGGGGTCCTTGGGCGTCCGGCCAGCTAGCCATGGGCCGGACTGATGGGTTGTGAAGATACGAAGACCGAAGACTGCACCCGTGTCCGGATGGGACTCTCCTTGGCGTGGAAAGCAAGCTTGGCGACCAAATATGTAGATTCCTTTCTTTGTAACCGACCTTGTGTAACCCTAGATCCTCCCGGTGCTTATATAAACCGGAGGACTTAGTCCGGAAAGGACGGTACTCATTATCATAGACATACAGGCTAGACCTCTAGGGTTTAGCCATTACGATCTCGTGGTAGATCAACTCTTGTAATACTCATATTCAGCAATATCAATCAAGCATGACGTAGGGTATTACCTCCATAGAGAGGGCCCGAACCTGGGTAAACATCGTGTTCCCTGTCTCCTGTTACCATCGACCTTAGACGCACAGTTCGGGACCCCCTACCCGAGATCCACCGGTCTTGACACCGACAAAGGAAGAGGGGGGCCGTGCCCCCAACCCCTTGTCCAATTAAGACTGGGCTTGGGGGTCACGCGCCACCTCCTGGCTACCGCCTCTCCTTCCCACTAAGGCCAACTAAGGCCCATCAACTCCGGGGGGTGGGGGGGTTCCGGTAACCTGATACGTCTCCAACGTATCTATAATTTTTTTATTGTTCCATGCTATATTATCTACTATTTTGAATGTTTATGGGCTTTATTATACACTTCTATATCATTTTTGGGACTAACCTATTAACCCAGAGCCCAGTTCCAGTTTCTGTTTTTACCTTGTTTTAGGGTTTCGAAGAAAAGGAAAATCAAACGGAGTCCAATTGACCTGAAACTTCACGGAACTCATTTTTGGAAGGAAAGAAGGCCAGGAGACTTGGAGTGCACGTCGGGGGATCTACGAGGAGGACACGAGGCAGGGGGCGCGGCCACCCCCCCTTGGCGCGCCCTCCACCCTCGTGGGCCCCTCGTGCCCCCCTGATGTACTTCTTCCGCCTATATATCTCCATATACCCTAAAACATCCGAGAGCACAATAGATCGGGAGTTCCGCCGCCAGAAGCCTCCGTAGCCACCGAAAGCCAATCTAGACCCGTTCCGGCACCCTGCCGGAGGGGGAATCCTTCTCCGGTGCCCATCTTCATCATCCCGGTGCTCTCCATGATGAGGAGGGAGTAGTTCTCCCTCGGGGATGAGGGTATGTACCAGTAGCTATGTGTTTGATCTCTCTCTCTCTCGTGTTCTTGATTTGGCACGATCTTGAGGTATCACGAGCTTTGCTATTATAGTTGGATCTTATGTTTCTCCTCCCCCTCTTCTCTCTTGTAATGAATTGAGTTTCCCCTTTGAAGTAATCTTTTCGGATTGAGTCTTTAAAGATTTGAGAACACTTGAAGTATGTCTTGCCGTGCGTATCTGTGGTGACAATGGGATACCACGTGATTCACTTGATGTATGTTTTGGTGATCAACTTGCGGGTTTCGCCCATGAACCTATGCATAGGGGTTGGCACACGTTTTTGTTGTGATTCTCCGGTAGAAACTTTGGGGCACTCTTTGAGGTCCTTTGTGTTGGTTGAATAGATGAATCTGAGATTGTGTGATGCATATCATATAATCATACCCACGGATACTTGAGGTGACATTGGAGTATCTAGGTGACATTAGGGTTTTGGTTGATTTGTGTCTTAAGGTGTTATTCTAGTACGAACTCTAGGGCTGTTTGTGACACTTATAGGAATAGCCCAACGGATTGATTGGAAAGAATGACTTTGAGGTGGTTTGGTACCATACCATAATCTCTTCGTTCGTTCTCCGCTATTAGTGACTTTGGAGTGACTCTTTGTTGCATGTTGAGGGATAGTTATGTGATCCAATTATGATATTATTGTTGAGGGAACTTACACTAGTGAAAGTATGAACCCTAGGCCTTATTTCGTCTCATTGCAATACCGTTTACGCTCACTTTTATCACTTGCTACCTTGCTGTTTTTATTATTTCAGATCACAAGTACCTTTATCTACTATCCATATACCACTTGTTTCACCATCTCTTCGCCGAACTAGTGCACCTATACACTTTACCATTGTATTGGGTGTGTTGGGACACAAGAGACTCTTTGTTATTTGGTTGCAGGGTTGCTTGAGAGAGACCATCTTCATCCTACGCCTCCTACGGATTGATAAACCTTAGGCCATCCACTTGAGGGAAATTTGCTACTGTCCTACAAACCTCTGCACTTGGAGGCCCAACAACGTCTACAAGAAGAAGGTTGTGTAGTAGACATCAAGCTCTTTTCTGGTCCCGTTGCCGGGGAGGTGAGTGCTTGAAGGTATATCTTTAGATCTTGCAATCGAGTCTTTTAGTTTCTTGTTTTATCACTAGTTTAGTTTATAAAAGAAAATTACAAAAAAATGCAATTGAGTTTGTCTCATACGCTTCACCTTTTTAATATCTTTCGTGAGTATGATGGAAAGGATAATTGTACTCAAGTGCTAGAAGAAGAAATCTATAAAACGTTTGGCACTAAATATTTGAATGATGAGCATGCTTTCAATGTTGTTAGTATGAATTCCTTGAATATCCATGATGCTAATGATATGCAAAGCCACAAGCTTGGGGAAGCTATGTTTGATGAAGATGATATTTTTTGTCCCCCAAGTTTTGATGAGCAAATTTATTTTGATGAAAGCATGCCTCCTATCTATGATGATTATTTTGATGACACGTATGCTTTAAAGAATAATTATAACCATGAAACTTGTTATCTTGATCATAATTTTCAATCACATGATAGTTATTTTGTTGAGTTTGCTCCCACTATTATTCATGAGAAGAATTTTGCTTGTGTGGAGAGTAGTAAATTTTCTATGCTTGTAGATCATGAAAAGAATGCTTTAGGTGCTGGTTATATTGTTGAATTCATTCATGATGCTACTGAAAATTATTATGAGGGGGGAACATATGCTTGTAGGAATTGCAATAATATCAAGTTTCCTCTCTATGTGCTTAAAGTTTTGAAGTTATGCTTGTTTTGCCCTCCTATGCTAGTTGATTATTGTTCCCACAAGTTGTTTGATCAAAAATCCCTATGCATAGGAAGTGGGTTAGGCTTAAATGTGCTAGTCATATTCTTCATGATGCTCTCCTTATGTTTCAATTCTTATCCTTCATGTGAGCACCATTGAAATCATCATGCCTAGCTAGGGGCGTTAAACGATAGCGCTTGTTGGGAGGCAACCCAACTTTATTTTTGTTCCTTGATTTTTTTCCTGCGTAGTAATAAATAATTCATTTAGCCTCTGTTTAGATGTGGTTTTATGCTTTTAATTAGTGTTTGTGCCAAGTAGAACCTTTGGGAAGACTTGGGTGAAGTCTTTATGATCATGCTGTAAAAAACACAAACTTTAGTGCTCACGAGAATTGCTGTCATTTTTATTTGGAGAGTGATATTTAGTTAATTCTTTTTGCATATTATTATTAGACAAATTACTCAGGTCCAGAAATTTACTTTAGAATTTTTGGGGTTACATAAGTTTGCGTTTGATCCAGATTACTACAGACTGTTCTGTTTTTGACAGATTCTGTTTTTCGTGTGTTGTTTGCTTATTTTGATGAATCTATGGCTAGTAAAAGAGTTTATAAACCATAGAGAAGTTGGAATACAATAGGTTTAACACCAATATAAATAAATAATAAGTTCATTACAGTACATTGAAGTAGTGTTTTTTTTTTCTTTCGCTAACGGAGCTTATGAGTTTTCTGTTAAGTTTTGTGTTGTGAAGTTTTCAAGTTTTGGGTAAAGATTCGATGGACTATGGAATAAGGAGTGGAGAGAGCCTAAGCTTGGGGATTCCCAAGGCACCCCAAGGTAATATTCAAGGACAACCAAGAGCCTAAGCTTGGGGATGCCCCGGAAGGCATCCCCTCTTTCGTCTTCGTTCATCGGTAACTTTACTTGGAGCTATATTTTTATTCGCCACATGATATGTGTTTTGCTTGGAGCGTCAATTTATTTTGTTAGTATTTGCTTGATGTTATTTAGAACAATGTTTTGCATCTTTTATTTCAATAAAAGTGGCATTGATAGCCTTTACTATGCCTATGTTACAAGTATACATGTTGCTGTTTGAAAACAGAAAGTTTACCGCTGTTGCAATAATTCCCTAGAAAAGTCAGAATGTGATAAAATGTTGAAACATTTTGCATATTAAGCTCTGATAAATTTACTACAGTGGGAATTTTCTTTCGTAATTTTTGGAGCTAGGGAAGTATGGATGTTGCAGCATTCTTTACAGACTATCCTGTTTAGGCAGATTGCTGTTATGTTTGCATTGTTTGCATATGTTTCCTTCTTTAATGATTCTATTTGAGGATAGGACTATTAAATATGCAGAGGCATTTAGTATGCAATGTTGAATAATAATTTTAGTGATTTGCTACAGTAGAGTATGATAAGGTTTTTGCAATGGTTTATACTAACTTATCGCACGAGTCTTTGTTGACTTTTGTGTGGATGAAGCTTTTGAGATTTAGGGAGACCGTGATATGAGAGGAATTAAGGAGACACAAAAGCTCAAGCTTGGGGATGCCCAAGGCATCCCAAGATAATATTTCAAGAAGTCTCAAGCATCTAAGCTTGGGGATGCCCCGGTTGGCATCCCACCTTTCTTCTTCAACAACTATCGGTTAGTTTCGGTTGATCCTAAGTTTTTGCTTCTTCACATGATGTTTCCCATTCTTAGAATGTCATTTTATTTTGCTTTTCTTGCTGTTTGAATAAAATACCAAGATCTAAAATTCTTAAATGTTAGAGTCTTCACATATTTGCATAATTATTCGACTACTCATTGATCTTCACTTATATCTTTCGGAGTAGTTTGTCATTTGCTCTAGTACTTCACTTATATCTTTTAGAGCATGGTGGTAGTTTTATTTTGAAGAAATAGATGAACTCTCATGCTTCAATTATATTATTTTGAGAGTCTTAAATAGCATGGTAATTTGCTTAAAATCCTAATATGCTAGGTATACAAGATTAGTAAAAAAATTCTTATGAGTGTTTTGAATAATAAGAGAAGTTTGATGCTTGATGATTGTTTTGAGATATGGAGGTAATAATATCAAAGTCATGCTAGTTGAGTAGTTTTGAAATTGAGAAATGCTTGTGTTGAAGTTTGCAAGTCCCGTAGCATGCACGTATGGTAAACATTATGTAACAAATTTGAAACATGAGGTGTTATTTGATTGTCCTCCTTATGAGTGGCGGTCGGGGACGAGCGATGGTCTTTTCCTACCAATATATCCCCCTAGGAGCATGCACATAGTGCCGAGGTTTTTGATAAATTGTAGATTTTTGCAATAAGTATGTGAGTTCTTTATGACTAATGTTGAGTCCATGGATTATACGCACTCTCACCCTTCCATCCTTGCTAGCCTCTTCGGTACCGTGCATTGCCATTTCTCACCTTGAGAGTTGGCGCAAACTTCGCCGGTGCATCCAAACCCCGTGATATGATACGCTCTGTCACACATAAACCTCCTTATATCTTCCTCAAAACATCCACCATACCTACCTATTATGGCATTTCCATAGCCATTCCGAGATATATTGCCATGCAACTTTCCACCATTCCGTTTATTATGACACGCATCATCATTGTCATATTGCTTTGCATGATCATGTAGTTGTCATCGTATTTGTGGCAAAGCCACCGTTCATAATTTTTCATACATGTCGCTCTTGATTCATCGCAATCCCGGTACACTGCTGGAGGCATTCATATAGAGTCATACCTTGTTCTAGTATTGAGTTGTAATCATTGAGTTGTAAATAAATAGAAGTGTGATGATCATCATTTTCTAGAGCATTGTCCCAAGTGAGGAATAAAAAAAGAGAAAGGCCATAAAAAAGAGAGAAGGCCCAAAAAAATAGAAAGGCCATAAAAAAGGCCAAATAAAAAAATGAGAGAAAAAGAGAGAAGGGACAATGCTACTATCCTTTGCCACACTTGTGCTTCAAAGTAGCACCATGATCTTCATGATAGAGAGTCTCTTGTTTTGTCACTTTCATATACTAGTGGGAAATTTTCATTATAGAACTTGGCTTGTATATTCCAACAATGGGCCTCCTCAAGTGCCCTAGGTCTTCGTGAGCAAGCAAGTTGGATGCACACCCACTTAGTTTCTTTTGTTGAGCTTTCATACATTTATAGCTCTAGTGCATCCGTTGCATGGCAGTCCCTACTCCTTGCATTAACATCAATCGATGGGCATCTCCATAGCCCATTGATTAGCCTCGTTGATGTGAGACTTTCTCCTTTTTTTGTCTTCTGCACATAACCCCCTCATTATTCTATTCCACCCATAGTGCTATATCCATGGCTCGCGCTCATGTATTACGTGAAAGTTTATAGGTTTGAGATTACTAAAGTATGAAAAAATTGCTTGGCTTGTCATCGGGGTTGTGCATGATGAGAGCATTCTTGTGTGATGAAAATGGAGCATGACTAAACTATATGATTTTGTAGGGATGAACTTTCTTTGGCCATGTTATTTTGAGAAGACATAATTGCTTAGTTAGTATGCTTGAAGTATTATCATTTTTATGTCAATATGAACTTTTGTCTTGGATCTTTCGGTTCTGAATATTCATACCACAATTAAGAAGAATTACATTGAAATTATGCCAAGTAGCACTCCACATCAAAAATTCTGTTTTTATCAGTTACCTACTCGAGGATGAGTAGGAATTAAGCTTGGGGATGCTGATACGTCTCCAACGTATCTATAATTTTTGATTGTTCCATGCTATATTATCTACTATTTTGAATGTTTATGGGCTTTATTATACACTTTTATATCATTTTTGGGACTAACCTATTAACCCAGAGCCCAGTGCCAGTTTCTGTTTTTACCTTGTTTTAGGGTTTCGAAGAAAAGGAAAATCAAACAGAGTCCAATTGACCTGAAACTTCACGGAACTCATTTTTAGAAGGAAAGAAGCCCAGAAGACTTGGAGTGCATGTCGGGGGATCTACGAGGAGGCCACAAGGCAGGGGGGCGCGCCCACCCCCTGGGCGCGCCCTCCACCCTCGTGGGCCCCTCGTGGCCCCCCTGATGTACTTCTTCCACCTATATATCTCCATATACCCTAAAAACATCCGAGAGCACAATAGATCGGGAGTTCCGCCGCCAGAAGCCTCCGTAGCCATCGAAAGCCAATCTAGACCCGTTCCGGCACCCTGCCGGAGGGGGAATCCTTCTCCGGTGGCCATCTTCATCATCCCGGTGCTCTCCATGACGAGGAGGGAGTAGTTCTCCCTCGGGGCTGAGGGTATGTACCAGTAGCTATGTGTTTGATCTCTCTCTCTCTCATGTTCTTGATTTGGCACGATATTGATGTATCACGAGCTTTGCTATTATAGTTGGATCTTATGTTTCTCCTCCCCCTCTTCTCTCTTGTAATGAATTGAGTTTCCCCTTTGAAGTAATCTTATCGGATTGAGTCTTTAAAGATTTGAGAACACTTGATGTATGTCTTGCCGTGCGTATCTGTGGTGACAATGGGATACCACGTGATTCACTTGATGTATGTTTTGGTGATCAACTTGCGGGTTCCGCCCATGAACCTATGCATAGGGGTTGGCACACGTTTTCGTCGTGATTCTCTGGTAGAAACTTTGGGGCACTCTTTGAGGTCCTTTGTGTTAGTTGAATAGATGAATCTGAGATTGTGTCATGCATATCGTATAATCATACCCACGGATACTTGAGGTGACATTGGAGTATCTAGGTGACATTAGGGTTTTGGTTGATTTGTGTCTTAAGGTGTTATTCTAGTACGAACTCTAGGGCTGTTTGTGACACTTATAGGAATAGCCCAGCGGAATGATTGGAAAGAATGACTTTGAGGTGGTTTCGTACCCTACCATAATCTCTTCGTTCGTTCTCCACTATTAGTGACTTTGGAGTGACTCTTTGTTGCATGTTGAGGGATAGTTATGTGATCCAATTATGATATTATTGTTGAGGGAACTTACACTAGTGAAAGTATGAACCCTAGGCCTTATTTCCTATCATTGCAATACCGTTTACGCTCACTTGCTACCTTGCTGTTTTTATTATTTCAGATTACAAGTACCTTTATCTACTATCCATATACCACTTGTTTCACCATCTCTTCGCCGAACTAGTGCACCTATACAATTTACCATTGTATTGGGTGTGTCGGGGACACAAGAGACTCTTTGTTATTTGGTTGCAGGGCTGCTTGAGAGAGACCATCTTCATCCTACGCCTCCTACGGATTGATAAACCTTAGGTCATCCACTTGAGGGAAATTTGCTACTGTCCTACAAACCTCTGCACTTGGAGGCCCAACAACGTCTACAAGAAGAAGGTTGTGTAGTAGACATCATAACCTCCCGGTACTCCGAAAAATACCAGAACTTCTCCGGAACCATTCTGATGTCTGAATATAGCCTTCCAATATATCAATCTTTATGTCTCGACCATTTCGAGACTCCTCGTCATGTCCGTGATCTCATCCGGGACTCCGAACAACCTTCGGTCATCAAATCATATAACTCATAATACAAATCATCATCGAAAGCGTGTGGACCCTACGGGTTCGAGAACTATGTAGACATGACCGAGACACATCTCCGGTCAATAACCAATAGCGGAACCTGGATGCTTATGTTGGCTCCTACATGTTCTACGAAGATCTTTATCGATCAAACCGCATAACAACATACGTTGTTCCCTTTGTCATGGGTATGTTACTTGCCTGAGATTCGATCATCGGTATCATCATACCTAGTTCAATCCCGTTACCGACAAGTTTCTTTACTCGTTATATAATGAATCATCCCGCAACTAACTCATTAGTCACATTGCTTGCAAGGCTTATAGTGATGAGCATTACCGAGAGGGCCCAGAGATACCTCTCCAATACACAGAGTGACAAATCCTAATCTCGATCTATGCCAACTCAACAAACACCATCGGAGACACCTGTAGAGCATCTTTATAATCACCCAGTTACGTTGTGATGTTTGATAGCACACAAGGTGTTCCTCCGCTATTCGGGAGTTGCATAATCTCATAGTCAGAGGAACATGTATAAGTCATGATGAAAGCAATAGCAATAATACTAAATGATCATTTATGCTAAGCTAACGAATGGGTCTTGTCCATCACATCATTCTCAAATGATGTGATCCCGTTCATCAAATGACAACACGTGTCTATGGTCAGGAAACTTAACCATCTTTGATTAATGAGCTAGTCAAGTAGAGGCATACTAGGGACACTCTGTTTTGTCTATGTATCCACACATGTACTAAGTTTTTAGTTAATACAATTCTAGCATGAATAATAAACATTTATCATGATATAAGGAAATATAAATAACAACTTTATTATTGCCTCTAGGGCATATTTTCTTCAAGATTTACTTTAGTAAGCACGTTATTTTGTCTTACGATAGGTGATAGAGCTATGCCCGGTTACCCATTATCTCCTGGTTCTCTATTTGCCTCCTGGTTTTGACGTAGGAGTAGTTTACCTGGCTAACAAACCGGTGCAGGTTTTGTCTCTCACTTACGAAGTTCTTCTTGAGCACATAGTTCATGCTCTCACTCCGTTGTGTGGATGTCATTTTGGCAAAGAATATTTCTTTGAAGTAAGCTGATATCCATTTCTCGCGCTCGTTCCACATTGCCACCATCGTGGCATCATCATGGAGGTTGTACTTATCCATGAGTGCTTTCCAGGCATCCTCAAACTCAGTTGGCATGAGGGGCCAGTTGAGGATTGCTATGAATTGATTCTTAAAGTGTTCGTGGAGGTTGTACATGTATGTGAGGTGTTCCTTGTACTTCTTCATAATGTGCCAGCGGCATAGCTTGTGTACTCTGTCCCCGAAAGCATATGGGATCGCCAAAGTCATTGCCGAGCACTGGTCTGGTAATGAGAAAAGAGACATGGAGTGGTCAGCAGATGGTAGTGCATATATGCAAATAGAACTGACACGACAATTGTACTGTATTATTTTCCTTTTTGGGGGGATGGTGGTTGTACCTGTGAGGATGCATGTAGGAGCCTTCCCTCTCATGCACCTTAAAAATGTTTTGAACAGCCATCTGAATGAATCTGCATCCTCATCTCGTATCAGAGCGAAAGCAAAGAATGTAGTCTGTAAGTGGTTGTTAGTACCCACAAACACCCCAAGTGGCATATGGTACTGTTAGTCTTATATGTGGTGTCAAACGTTATGCAGTCACCAAAGTCTTGATATGCCCCTCGACAGCTTGCGTTCGCCCAGAATATGTTCTTCACTCTGTCGGACTCATCAAGTTGTATATCACAGAAGAATTCCTTGTTTATCGCTTTCATCTCCCTAAAGAAGTTGACAGTCTTTAGGACATCGTCCACATCATCCATCCTTGAATTCTTTGCTTTGCTACATATTAAAAGTGAATAGTCATTCAAAAATGCATGTTGAACTGGCATCAGGTCATGCGTTGCGTAATATGTTTGTACTGACAGAGGAAAAAAGATGGAGGGGGTTTCTAGGAGGAGAACAAGTTTGTACTTACATGTTAATCAGGTCTTTGGCATTCATTTCGAGGAAGTAGCTACCGGGGGAATCGCCGCCCAGTATGCTCATGATTTGCGCGTGTTCAATGCCTTTGAACTGCAGGTATTTGATGTACTCCAAGATTGTTTTGTCAAAGTTTTTGTGGGAGTGCAAGAAGACAAGCATTTGGGGAGAGAGCTGTAGCCTGTGGTTGTGTTCCCAACATATCTCTTTTACGACAAGTGTTCCATCCTTTTCCCTCTTTAGCCTCATTTTAGCCCCGTAATTAGTCCTGGTTGTGGTCTTGTTCCGCTGTCTATTTGCTTCTGGCACCTTCGATTCATAAACTCCATAGCATGTGCAATAAAGGTAGACTCTGGTGTTAACCTTGGAGCCTTCCGTGACAGCAAAATCTGTGTGCTTTGCATAGACGTTGTAGAAGTTCTTTGCTTCTTTGAAAGTTTCAAAGCGCATCTCTAGCCTTGGCAGAACGTAAGCTTTAATGTTAGGTGGCTGCACACAACAGTGAGCAAACAAAAACACAATGATGAAAATGTTAGATGAGGTGGCCACGGTACTAGGGTATGGACTGTGCTTGTATGTTTTTTCTGAATGGATACTTACATGTGTATAGCTCTGCGTTGTATCCGGTGTTTGCTGTTCACCCTGGTGTATGGGCGCGGGTGGTGTCACCCTCGGCACATGCAGCAATGCATCTCTTGGAGGGAGCAATGTTGATGAAGCTCTATGTCTCTCATTGTACGATCGTCTTCCCTCAGATTCGTTCGGAGGTTGCTCCTGTCTATATGGCTCATATCTTCTACTTTGCACCCTGCTAGAGTGGCGAACATTCTTGTCTCTTTGGCCTGGTCTTCCTGTCGCAACCGCTTTTGCAGCACGGATGATTGATGTTGATGGAGCGACTGGTGGAAGCTTGTGTGTCCTTGCCTTTCTGCATGCGCTGGGGAAGGAAAATATTTGTTGTTGGGGACATTGTTGACCTTGTTGCACCCCAGCAGTGACAAAGCTTGTATTCCCATATATTGGTGTTTGCTGCATAGAAGAACCAGTCCGTGCTTCTGATGATTCTGGCGTAGCTTGAAATCTACATGTATTCTTGAAGTATCCATGTGCTATTTCTGGTGTTACCCAACTAGGCGGTGCCTCATATCTGCTTGGCTCATCAAACCCTCCCTGCGGGTGCCGCCTTGCATGTTTTTGTAATGACATTCAACCATTTTGGGATTAATCTTTTCTGTAATTTTTCTCGTATACATGATATGGGTAACATGTCATGCATTGAAGGTAACGTGCAAGTTGAACTTGCATCGCTGGGCGTTATTAAGCTTTGTTGTCTATTTTGTATCTGATGTAGTTTCAGTCGAACTGACGAATGGACATGTTCAGCACTGATGTACTGATGTACTGTTTTTAGCACTGATGCATCTTTTTTCCTATAACTGATGCATAAACATTTGGTGCATTGCTTGTAAACTGAACATTGAACTTCGGAATAGTGTATATATATATATAACTGATGCACATGTCTTCTCTTTTTTTCATCTAGAACTTATGCATCTACATTTGAAGTACTCCTAGTTTCTGTATCATTGAACTTACTTTGTAACAAGTGTATTGTTTTCAACAACAGTCTTTTACTCGTTTGAACTAACGCAACTACATGACATGTACTATTAGAAATAACAACATACAACTTGCAGTGGTAGCTGAACCTTATATAAACCGTGGTAGCTACTTGGACTGATGCATAAGTTTATGTTTTTTGACTGGAACTGAAGCTAGCATATTAGATGTACTGGCAGTAACCTCGACATATAAATTGTGCATCAAGTGGCAGGAGTGTCATGAACTGATGCAAGCATTTGCAATGTACTATCAGCTTCTGCATCATAGGAACATGTCTCAGTGATGCAGCACACATGTAGTACTGATGAACCTAATAGTGTAACATGTAGGCAGAGCGTAGTGTGTGCAATTTTTAAATCGAATCTTTTGCATAGCAGAACTGATGAACTGGCACAAATATGGTATTTTTCTTCAGGCAAACCCAATTTTGAAAACATTTTTTGAACTGATCGTTTGTGCTTTAGTAGCAATCAGGTAGATTCAATTTTGAGGAAAATTAGTGTGGGAAGCAGACATCACCTGTAGTGGCATGTTCTTGGATCTGACGTCTTCTTCTTCCTCTCATTGGCGGCGTACTAGCATAATCTTGGAAGGCGGCGCCATTGATGCAGGCAAGGAGCTTGGGGAGACGACGACGCTCCTGCTTGTGGTGGAGCTCCAGCGACGAGGTCCGGGGAGGCAGCGGCTAGTGGCGGAGATCAGGTATCCGTCGAACGAGCTCCGGCGAGGGGGGGGGCTGGTGGCGGAGATCACGGATCCGTCGAAGGAGCTCCGCGAGGGGGAGGCGGGAGGCGGGGATCACGGCCATGTCGAAGGAGCTCCGGCGAGGGGGGAGGCGGGAGGCGAGGATCACAGCCCCGGCGAGGGAGGGAGGCATGAGGCGGGGATCACGGCCCCGTCGTTGCTTTGCCAACGAGGAAGGGGATGGCGGCGGTGGATCCGTCATCAGCCAGTAACAGCGCCGCTGGCTCCCTCGCTCCGGCTGACGCGTCGCTCGCTCGCCCACGGCGGCTGCCTCTGGCGGAAGGAGGTGGGTTAGGCTGGGGGTGGGTCGGAGAGTTTCTACGGTGTAGACACGTCGCGCCCTTATAGGGCCGAGGGGTAACAGAATGTTATTCTGTTACTAGTACTCCCTTCATTCCAAAATATAGTGCGCCCGCGTTTCCCGAGGTCGAACTTTGACCACAAATTTAACGAACAAGACCGATTGCGGCGGGAGAAAAAGTTACATAATTAAAAACTTCTTTCGAATACGAATTCACTGATATAATTTTTGCTCCCGACGCAATCGGTCTTGTTAGTTAAATTTATGATCAAAGTTGAAGCACGGGGATAGAGGAAGCACTACATTGTGGAATGGAGGGAGTAACAGAATAGCCCTTATCAAGGAGGGAAGAAACGAACGAAATGAGCTAACGACCTACTTACTGAGACATTAGTAGTATAAATATATATGAATATATATTATAGGAAAGTGAAGGAGAAAAAACCTATGGACAAAGGCAATCATAAGGTAAAGGGAAGAAAATCACCGATCGAAGGAGAGAAAATCCATCGATCGAGGAGGAAAGGAACGAACGGAAACATTAGAAGTAGAGATTATTGCGTAGTGTCCAGGCGAGCGGCAGCGGGGGTTTCCACGCGTGCGACGGCAGTGTCCAGGCCATCAACGGCCGCGACGTCAAGGGAATCAGCAGCTCGGCGGAGTCCAGGCGATCGAGGGGTTGACGTCCAGGCGATCGGTGTTGGCGGCGGCGTGTACGCAATCGCCAATCAGCACCCGCGTGCGCTGTTCTTTCTTCTTTTCTAGGCTAGCGAGGCAACTGGCACGATTCGATGAGATACGTGTATACATCCAGGGGCAGTCTGGTCCATTCAGATGCATGTAAATGAAAAAATAAAAGAAAAAACAATAAAAGAGGGGAAATGGCATGGTAATCGAGGTGTCCATAAGCTGGGCGGCATTTTTGCTAAGCCGTATGTTTAAAGTGACAAATATTCGATTTTCTCGTCAGTCACGTGGGCACGGCACCTGGCATCGCCCCATAGACTCCTCGTCGAGTAAACAACTTAGAAGAATGCTTAATCTGTGCGCATTGGCAGTTCCGTTAGGTTCTAGCGCAGCGTCGGACGTGACCGGCTGATGGCACTTGGGTTCCGATCGATCCCTCGACACAACAGAAAAGGCCAGGATCAGCCACAGGCTTAGCCTATATTAGTTCTCCACGACTATCAGAAACAAATGCCAAGATGGTCATAGCATAGCACACTAGCGAAGCGTGTTTCACGTCTCTGCAAGCAACAAAACAAGACGTCCCATGGAGAAGCAAAGGGTGGCCATCGTCGGCGCCGGCATGAGCGGCCTCACGGCATGCAAGCACGTGCTTGAGCGCGGCTTCCGGCCCGTCGTGTTCGAGGCCGAGGCGGACGCCGTCGGCGGCGTGTGGGCGCACACGCTCGCCTCGACGCGCCTGCAGACCCCACGGTCACAGTACGAGTTCACGGACTTCCCGTGGCCGCCGGAGGTGCCGGAATTGTACCCGAGCCACGACCAGGTCATGGAGTACTTGTGCTCCTACGCGCGCCACTTCGGCGTGCTAGAGTGCGTCAGGTACGGCAGTCGGGTCACCGCTCTGGAGTACTCCGGCGCCGCCGACGAGGAGGAGATGATGGCGTGGGAGCAGTGGGCCGGCAACGGCGAGGCGTTCGGCAGCGGTCGGGGCGAGTGGCGGATCACCGTGCAGCACGGAGACGACGTCGAGGTTTGAGCAAGATCACTATCTAAGTTCAAATTTCGTAGTACCTCACCTCACCTCCAAGACGAGACATTGTCGATCGTTGGCGTGTCACTGCGGCTTATGTTGGGTTCCTTGTGCCATCCACGTTGTAGTCAGAAGCAAAGCCGAAACAAAGCAATCAGATGCAAAGTCAACGGATAGACCAATAGTGACCGTGATTTTAGAAAGCTATAGATAACACCCAGTTGCCGTGGAAATACGTACTAATGAAATGAAATCATCAAAACTAAAATCAAATTAGAATATACATATAAGAATAATAGTGTATCACATTCTCGTCACAGGTGATCCATCGTACATATGAAAGTAAGTATAATTGTCAAAAGTTCATATTATCCTTTATATGTTTTGTGAGTGGGTACCCAAGCGGGTCTAAAATTAAATTAGAATATACATATAAGAATAATAACGTATCACATTCTCGTCATACTATGAAACATAGCAAACCCAAAGGTAAATAAATGGTGGCCGCTCGGACATGCGGTCCAGGGCAACAAGCGCCATACTGCTTGGAGCTTGCGGAATGACGACCTGCTGCCCAGAGCTTGGAATTGGCACACTCAATGCTTCTTGTCATCTGGATGCTCTGGCTTGAGCGAAACGGCATGTTCTTCCAAGCCTCATCAAGCACCATACCCTAGTTCTGCGGCCAAAAAAGCAATTTGGGTCGGCGGACAGCAGATGGCGATGGTCAGCGGCGGCACAGTGGGCATGTCGGAAGTGCTACACGTCAACTTCTACTAAATGTACAGAAAGTTGGGCAGATTATATGAGATCTCGATTTGTTGGAGCATTATTTTTTCCCAACTCCCTTTAAACTAGATATTCTTTACGGATACGGAATCATTGGAGATACTCTAAACATGCATATATGCTTTCCATAATAAATTAGATCATTTTCTGAAACACTGGTTAGACTCAATGGTTTGCCTAACGTTGATCTTTCCTTGCATATCTAGACACACGTGGCCGACTTCATGGTGCTATGCGTTGGACGGTACAGCGGCATCCCCAACATTCCAACTTTCCCACCGGAGAAAGGGCCAGAGGCCTTTAATGGCACGGTGATCCACTCCATGGATTACTCCAACATGGATGATGCAAAAGCCACTGAGCTCATCAAAGGCAAGTTCGTCACCGTC
Organism: Triticum urartu; assembly: GCF_003073215.2. Taxonomy (NCBI): domain Eukaryota; kingdom Viridiplantae; phylum Streptophyta; class Magnoliopsida; order Poales; family Poaceae; genus Triticum; species Triticum urartu. Next base: position 370,943,561 of record NC_053026.1, on the reverse strand, counting down.
GTCGGCTATCAAAAGTCTGCTCTCGACATCGCCACAGAGTGCGCAAATGTGAATGGTCCGACACATCCTTGTACAATGATTGTTCGGACAAAGAGATGGATCATCCCTGACTTATATGCTTGGGGTGTCCCGGTTCCTTTCTTGTGCTTCAATCGCTTGTCCGAACTACTAGTTCACAAGCCAGGAGAGGGGCTGCTCCTTAGCCTGCTGGCTACCTTCTTGTCACCCCTGGTATGTATATAATGGCCACTGTATTTCTTTTATATACTCCTCTCCCATCTCAAAATAAGTGACTTGGCTTTGTAAGTTACAAAGTTGAGTCACTTATTTTGGAACGGAGGGAGTATAAAATAGCTACCAATGGCTCCTTTTCATACATTAATTTAACTTGATCAGAGATGGATACTCTCAAAGTTTGTGGAGAGCTACTACATGTGGGCGGTGCCCATGAGGAAGCATGGCATGGTGCCGGAACACAGCTTCTTTCAAGCTCTCAGCTCATGGCTGATTGCAATAATGCCAGACAAATTCTACGACAAGGTGGAGCAGGGAAGCATTATCCTCAAGAAAGCAAACGAATTTAGCTTCTGCACAGAAGGTGTCATCGTACCAGGCGAGCCCGCACCGATCAAGAGCGATGTCGTGATCTTTGCGACCGGGTACAGTGGGGATCAGAAGCTCAGAGAGTTGTTTGCCTCACCTCTCTTCAGAGAGATCGTTGTTGGCACGCCAGTTACTGCGGTCCCTCTCTACAGGTTCCTTTCAACCATTTCCCTTTCAATTTAGTCAAATGAACTAGTTGATATGTATATCAATGCAGCACAATTAACTAACCATAGTTTTTACGGAATGTGACAGGCTATGCGTCCACCCCAGGATTCCTCAGCTAGCAATCGTTGGCTACTCCGAGAGCATGGGAGATCTACACACCTCGGAGATACGGTCCAAATGGCTGGCGCATTTCCTTGATGGGGGATTTAGTTTGCCTGCCATAAGATCGATGGAGGAAAATGTCAAGGAGTGGGACGCATACATGAAACGCTACTTGGGGGACTACTTCCGTCGATCTTGCGTCGGTTCTATCGGTATCTGGCACAACGACCAGCTGTGCAAGGACATGGGGTGGGAGCCTAGGAGGAAGAAGGGCTTTCTGGCTGACTGGTTGATTCCCTATGAACCTGCAGATTACGCAAGTGTCAATCCGAGGAACTAGAATAATAATATGATGTTAATATTGTTACCATGGAAGCAGCCCAGCCAATAAATAAGTTATTTTTATTCACAAACTGTTTCTAATCTTCATTGTCGACGTAAAAACGACAACATATTGTTATCGTGGAAGCAGCCCAGCCAATAAATAAAATCGTTCTTATCCACGGTCTGGCCTATTGAAACTATGCTATTTGTTATTATCCTTGAGCTGTAACATCGGAAGACTACGCCCTTGTATACTATTGTATGTTGTTATCAAAGAAGCAACCTAGGTAATAAATAAAATCATTTTTACCCACAAACTAGTCTGGGACCTTTTTTTCATTGAGTTACTTTTTCAGCCAGAAAATGATGGCATTGTTATATCCTTACGCTGCAACATTGGAAGACCATCCGTGAAAAAAAGTATATTGTTGTCGTGGAAGCAGCCAGACTAGTAAATAAAATCATGCTTAGGGCATCTCCAATGCTGCCTTGCAAATTTGCTCCGGCACCCATACATGGATAGGGGATCAGTCCACAGACACGGATGTGAAAACCGGCCATCCAATGTTATCATGTATATGTCCGTCAGTAAAGGACAATTTAGAATTCAAATAACATCCTATCCGTAGCGCAACATTGGAAGACTATCCCTGGAGAAAAGTATATTGTTGCCGTGGAAGCAGCCAGGCTAGTAAATAAAATCATGCTTATCCAGACTAGTCTGCTGAGATGTTTCTGATCAAGTTCCTTTGTCCACCTCGAAATGATGGTATTTTTATTATTATTTTAGGGGAACGATGGTATAGTTATATTCTTAAAAAGAGATTAAGGTGCATATTTTTTATTCTTTTCCCAGCTATTTTTTTGAAGATGAATTTTGTAGTTACTTGTAACATATTAAATATACACAGTCATGCAAATGTTCAAAGAGAAATATGTATAGAAGGGGAAGTACCCCACGTCACCCTCCCGCTAGGGCGGCTCGAGTGGAAACCCTAGCCCCCGCCGCCGGGCACCTCCATCCCCCCTCCCCTCCGCCGCCGCTAGAGGAGGTCGCCGGGCGAAGCCCCAGGCGGATGATGGCGGAGACGGAGGCTCTCTTCTCTTCCCTCCCGCACCAGATCGGTGAGGCGGGTCACCCATGGCGCCGGGGCCGCTTTCCCCTGATCCGCGTCGCGGCGGCATGGCGTCTTAGGCAACGGCGCAAGGCGGCAGTGTGGTGCTGGGCGGGGGCGGCGGAGCTGCTAGGCTGCGAGGAAGATTTGGTGGCGCCAGCCGTTCGATGGGCTCGCGGGGTCATGGCGGCCTTGGTCGCGGCGGCCGGCGGCTTGGCCTATTGGCGGTGGCTGGATCCCGGGGCGGCGGGCGAAGCTCGGGCTTCCCGCGGCGGCATGGCATGGTGTTGTCCCTATCCAAGGCGGATCTGCATCGCCGATCTCGTGGTTTTGCCGCGGATTGGTTCAGATCAGAGACAGTGATGAGTGTGTGGGATCCATCTCGGCGGCTCTCGCGGTTTGGCGAGGTGGGGTGGGAGCCCTCCTCCCAAGCTCCAGTGGTGGCGCATTCTGAAGGAAATATGCCCTAGAGGCAATAATAAAGTTATTATTTATTTCCTTATATCACGATAAATGTTTATTATTCATGCTAGAATTGTATTAACCAGAAACATAATACATGTGTGAATACATAGACAAACAGAGTGTCACTAGTATGCCTCTACTTGACTAGCTCGTTGATCAAAGATGGTTATGTTTCCTAACCATAGACATGAGTTGTCATTTGATTAACGGGATCACATCATTAGGAGAATGATGTGATTGACTTGACCCATTCCGTTAGCTTAGCACACGATCGTTTAGTATGTTGCTATTGCTTTCTTCATGACTTATACATGTTCCTATGACTATGAGATTATGCAACTCCCGTTTACCGGAGGAACACTTTGTGTGCCACCAAACGTCACAACATAACTGGGTGATTATAAAGGTGCTCTACAGGTGTCTCCGAAGGTACTTGTTGGGTTGGCGTATTTCGAGATTAGGATTTGTCACTCCGATTGTCAGAGAGGTATCTCTGGGCCCACTCGGTAATGCACATCACTATAAGCCTTGCAAGCATTGCAACTAATGAGTTAGTTGTGGGATGATGTATTACGGAACGAGTAAAGAGACTTGCCGGTAACGAGATTGAACTATGTATTGAGATACTGACGATCGAATCCCGGGCAAGTAACATACCGATGACAAAGGGAACAACGTATGTTGTTATGCGGTTTGACCGATAAAGATCTTCGTAGAATATGTAGGAGCCAATATGAGCATCCAGGTTTTGCTATTGGTTATTGACCGGAGACGTGTCTCGGTCATGTCTACATAGTTCTCGAACCTGTAGGGTCCGCACGCTTAAAGTTCCATGACGGTTATATTATGAGTTTATGTGTTTTGATGTACCGAAGGTAGTTCGGAGTCCTGGATGAGATCGGGGACATGACGAGGAGTCTCGAAATGCTTGAGACGTAAAGATCGATATATTGGACGACTATATTCGGACATCGGAAAGGTTCCAAGTGATTCGGGTATTTTTCGGGAGTACCGGGGAGTTACGGGAATTCGTATTGGGCCTTAATGGGTCATACGGGAAAGGAGAGAAAGGCCTCAAAGGGTGGCCGCACCCTTCCCCATGGGCTGGTCCGAATTGGACTAGGGAGGGGGGCGCCCCCTTCCTTCCTTCTCCTTTTCCCTTCCCTTTCCTTCCCTCCTACTCCTACTACATGGAAGGGCTCCTAGTTCTACTAGGAAAAGGGGAATCCTACTCCCAGTGGGAGTAGGACTCCCCTAGGGCGCGCCATAGAGAGGGCCGGCCCTCCCCTCCTCCACTCCTTTATATACGGGGGCAGGGGGCACCCCAAAGAGACAACAATTGATCTCTTGATCTCTTAGCCGTGTGCGGTGCCCCCCTCCACCATAATCCACCTTGATCATATCGTAGCGGTGCTTAGGCGAAGCCCTGCGTCGGTAGAACATCATCATCGTCACCACGCCGTCGTGCTGACGAAACTCTCCCTCAACACTCGGCTGGATCGGAGTTCGAGGGACGCCATCGAGTTGAACGTGTGCAGAACTCGGAGGTGCCATGCGTTCGGTACTTGATCAGTCGGATCGTGAAGACGTACGACTACATCAACCGCGTTGTGCTAAAGCTTCCGCTTTCGGTCTACGAGGGAACGTGGACACACTCTCCCCTCTCGTTGCTATGCATCACCATGATCTTGCGTGTGCGTAGGATTTTTTTTGAAATTACTACGTTCCCCAACAGTGGCATCTGAGCCAGGTTTTATGCCTTGATGTAATATGCACGAGTAGAACACAAGTGAAAGGAACAAAGGGTGTAGAGTTCACTGAAATTATCCCAGTAAAGCTAGTCACACCTTTGTTAAAATTAATGTTCATTATGTTATCGGAGGAGGTCTGTATGTTTGTCTCTAATGCATGTCGACTACATACCTGACATCATGATGTAATGTTAAGTCATTTCCTTTTGTACAGTGTCACTGAATTGTCAAGGCGGTGATGGCATTTTATTTTAGTAGAACTGCACAAAATTTTCTTAAAAGAAGAGGAAAGGTCAGGAATGGCTCAGTTTTTCAGAAAAAACTATGTATGCCTTCCTGACATCAGCCGTTGTTGCTTTATTTATTCCTTCAAATAGGTGGTTAGAAACAGTCTTGCTACCTTTTCCCATTAAGAAATTGGAATGCTTATATTTGTGAGTCTATGCTTCAACTAGTGCCACTTTTAGAGTAATCACACTTTCAATATCTATGCAAACAGGGATGCTCGATTTTAGTGGAACTGCACAAAAAGTCCAACTGGTTCAACATTAGGAGCATGTTTTTTTCCAAACCTTTATATCCAATTGGTGGCACTATGAGCTGTTCATTACGAAGGTACATGGTTTGCTACTATCTTGCTACTCTTTTTGTACTGTCATTAGATAGTAATACTAGTGGTTTGCATGTGAATTTATTGGCAGGGTGGACCTACATTGGGGGTGCAGGACAAGATTCAATGATTGGATGCTCAATTTCGGTTGTATCGATTTCACCTCTTCCATCACTGCGAACATGGATATCCTTGGTCTGATGAAGAATAGGCGCTATATTTCTGCTCTGAACCAGCAAATCAATTCAGTATGAAATTGTCCAGGGGAAAACATAACTGTATCAGATTGTCCAGTGCAGAACATGACAGATGCTAAGCGGAAGAGACATGTTTAAATCAAAAATACAAGGTGTGGTTGATACGTCTCCAACGTATCTACTTTTCCAAACACTTTTGTGTAACACCCCGTATGTAACTTGCCATATTTGTATTCCAACTCTTGCCATTTTCAGCACTAAGTTGTGATATTTCCTCGTTGTCGGGTTTTTGTCTTCGTGTTGTTGTGTCTTTGTCATGCATCTCATATCATGTCATCATGTGCATCGCATTTGCATACGTGTTAGTTTCATGCATCCGAGCATTTTCCCCGTTGTCCGTTTTGCATTCCGGCGCTCCTATGTCCTCCGGTGTCCCTTTCTACCTCTTTTTGTGTGCGGGTGTTAAACGTTCTCGGATTGGACCGAGACTTGCCAAGCGGCCTTGGTTTACTACCGGTAGACCACCTGTCAAGTTTCGTGTCATTTGGACTTCGTTTGATACTCCAACGGTTAACCGAGGAACCGAGAAGGCCTCGTGTGTGTTGCAGCCCAACACCCCTCCAAAGTGGCCCAAAACCCACCTAAACTCCCCTCCATCATCTAGGTCGTTCGATCACGATCGCATGGCCGAAAACTGTGCTCAATTTGGAGCCTCCTAGCTCCCTCTACCTATAAAAAGGCACTCCTCCCCGAAATTTCGGATCATTCCAACCCTAAACCTAGCTACCTCGTCCCTCCGCGCGCCGGACACGTCCGGGCCGCGCCGGACACTACCGCCGCCGCAAATCCCACGCCGACATGTGGCGCCGTGCCCACTTCACCGCCTCCCGCCGCCGCCGGCCCGTGGAGCCCGCGTCAGGCCCGCGGGGCCCGTTCCCCTCCGCCGCTCCAGCCCGACCCCGCCGCCCCTCCACGCCAAGCTCCAGGGAGAGGAGCTCCCAAGCTCCGGAGGACCTCGTCGCCGGCGCCCTGCATGCCGCCAGCCCGCGGGCGCCGAACCACGCCGCGGCTGCCGTCTCCCGCCGCCCAACCTCGCCGCGCCGACCGCCGACGCCGTCCCCGACTCCAGCCGCCGCCCTCCGACGTCCACGACTCTGGCCGGCCTCCTCCTCTCCGGCGAGTTCTTCGTCTGCTACAGTAACTCCGGCGAAGCCCCGGCGACGAACCTCAGATTGCATGCCCGATCTAGATCCGGATCTGAGAGGGTTGACTTTTTGCTCTAATCCCAGTAATTTTTGGCATTCTTCATCGCATCATATCTTTGCACCCGTGGCTCCGTTTTGGGCGTGTAGCATATCAAATTGTTCGACTCGACGAGTACTTCATTTCATTCCATTGCACCATGTTCATTTGAGCTCATCTTGATTCCCTAAATGTTGTTGCAAGAGTGCTATGCAATGTTAGTTTCAGATTCTTATCAGTAATTGGACCTTTGTCATTTTTGCCATATTTAATGTGTGCCTCCTATGATCTTGAGCCCTACATGTGTTTTGAATTATGCCATGCCATCTTTACAGGGGTGTATGCCATGTATTTTTGTGATCTCTGTGGTGACTAGCACAAGCATGGAAAGTAGCTCTCGTAATGTTACTGATTTCAGGGACTTAGAAATCTTCTAAGTCTTTGTCCTGTTAATATTTTTATGCCATGTATTCTTGTTGCTACAGAGTGATCCATGCCTCTTTTGGGCATGATCAGTAAGGATGTTTTGTAGATATTGTTGTGCTCTATCCATCCATGTATTTGTTTGCAATTATGGAGCACCCTAGCTTGACTCAATCGAGCTCTACTTTTGCTATAAAATGTTCCTGGCAGATTGTTTACATATTAAGCAATTTTGCCGAGGTTGTTGTAGTTGATCCGTGCATGCTATGAGGTTGTCCTTACCATGTTTAGCCTCTATGCCATGTCTACTTGATGGGTGTATGCTTAGTTTGTCATGCAATGCCTTGTGGTGAGTGCATCGAGCTCGTAAACATGCCTACGTGAATATGTTTTGCCATGTTCCAGTTTTCTTCCAAGTCTGAATCTGTTAACGAAACTTGCTATGTTCACGTGGTTGCCATTGTATTTTCTGATCCCTTTTGGCTTATGGTCAGTAAGGGACTTTTGTTGTATGCTTTGAGTAGCTTCATGCCATGCCTTGCTTTGCCATGATATGTTCCTGCAGCATGTTGTTATCTTGCTCTAAACATTGCTTCCTGATGTTAAATTCCTGACATGTTGTTTCCACTAAGTCTATAACCTATTATCTTTAGCACTTTTGCCATGCTTGTTTGAACCTGCTATTGAGTGAATTAGCCGTAGCTCAGTGTTCATCTTTTCTCAAGCATCTTGAGTGGATCACTGCCATGTGTTTTGTTGTTATATTAGAGTGCAGTAGCTTGTTGTTCTTGATGCATTTAGATGGCCTCGTGCTGTTAATCGCAGATCGGTGCCATATTTGTTTTGCTTGCCATTTGCAAACCGTGCATCCGATTCCGGTGATCTTTATATCGATTTTAACCGAAATCAACTCATCTTTCCAGTGGCACTCTTGGTTTTCCAAGTTGAGGCCAGGTTTAATCTTTCCCTTCCGAAACATGCATATGCATCGCGTATCACATCCCGCATATCATGCCATGTTTTGCATCATGTTGTTTGTGCATTGCACGTGGTTGATTGTGTCTCCCTTTGCTTGTGTCCTTGCTTGAGTAGAGCCGGGAGACGAGTACGTGATCGAGGAACCCGTTGAGTATGCTTACGAGGATCAAGCTTACGTCAACTCGGAGAACTTTGCAGGCAAGATGACCATACCCTCGAAATCACTTCTATCTTTGCTTGCTAGATGATCGCTCTTTTGCTATGCCTATGCTATGATACCTACCACATTCTTTATCATGCCTCCCATATTGCCATGTCAAACCTCTAACCCACCTTGTCCTAGCAAACCGTTGTTTGGCTATGTTAACGCTTTGCTCAGCCCCTCTTATAGCGTTGCTAGTTGCAGGTGAAGATTGGAGTTTGTTCCTTGTTGGAACATGTTTATTGTTGGGATATCATTATTATATCTTGTCTATTTTAATGCATCTATATACTTGGTAAAGGGTGGAAGGCTCGGCCTTATGCTGGTGTTTTATTCCACTCTTGCCGCCCTAGTTTCCGTCATACCGGTGTTATGTTCCTTGATTTTGCGTTCCTTACACAGTTGGGTTATAATGGGAACCCCTTGACAGTTCGCCTTGAATAAAACTCTTCCAGCAATGCCCAACCTTGGTTTTACCATTTGCCACCTAGCCTTTTTCCCTTGGGTTTCGCGACTCAAGGGTCATCTTTATTTTAACCCCCCCCCCCCCGGCTAGTGCTTCTCTAAGTGTTGGTCCAACCTGAGCGATGTCCGGCGCCCCCTGGGCAACCAGGGTCTATGCCAACCCGATGTTGGCTTATCCGATGTGCCCTGAGAACGAGATATGTGCAGCTCCTATCGGGATTTGTCGGCACATTCGGGCGGTTTTGCTGGTTTAGTTTTACCATTGTCGAGATGTCTTGTAACCGGGATTCCGAGTCTGATCGGATTGTCTTGGGAGAAGGAATATCATTCGTTGACCTGAGAGCTTGTGATGGGCTAAGTTGGGACACCCCTGTAGGGATTTGAACTTTCAAAAGCCGTGCCCGCGGTTATGGGTAGATGGGAATTTGTTAGTGTCCGGTTGTAGATAACCCGAAACTTAACTTAATTAAAATGAATCAACAGAGTGTGTGGCCATGTTGGTCTCTTTTCGGCGGAGTCCGGGAAGAGAACACGGTCTCATGTTATGCTTGAACGTAGGTTGTTCTAGGATCACTTCTTGATCATAGTTTATCGATCGTGCCTTTGCCTTCTCTTCTCGCTCTCTTTTGTGCATGTTAGCCACCATATATGCTAGTGCTTGTTGCAGCTCCACCTCATACCTTGCCCTACCTATAAGCTTAAATAGTCTTGATCGCGAGGGTGTGAGATTGCTGAGTCCCCTTGACTCACAGATTACTTCCAAAACCAGATGCAGGGACCGATGATACCGCTCCAGGAGATTCGACTGAGCTCAAGTGGGAGTTCGATGAAGACTCAGGACGATACTACATTTCCTTTCCAGACGATCAGTAGTGGTGCCCAGTTGGGGCGATCGGGGACATTATGCATTTGGGGTTGTCTTTATTTTGGTTCCGTAGTCGGACCTTGATTGTATCTGGATGAATGTAATGATATTTATGCTATTGTGTGACGTGGCGAGTGTAAGCCAACTATGTACCTCTTTTCCTTATTCATTACATGGGTTGTGTGAAGATTACCCCACTTGCGACATTGCTTACAATGCGGTTATGCCTCTAAGTCGTGCTTCGACACGTGGGAGTTATAGCCGCATCGTGGGCTTTATATTTTGCCCTTGTTTTGGACTCTAACTTGCATGATTTGAATGGAACTAACCCGGACTGACGCTGTTTTCAGCAGAATTACCATGGTATTATTTATGTGCAGGAGCAAACGTTCTCGGAATGACATGAAACTTCACGGAGCCACTTTTCAGAAAATAAGAAAAATATCTGCCAAAGATGAAGGCCAGGGGGCCCACCACCTTGCCATGAGGGTGGGGGTACGCCTGCCCCCCTAGGGCGCGCCCCCTACCTCGTGGGCCCCCTGTTGCCTCTCCGACTCCAACTCCACCTCCATATATTGAGTTTCGATGAGAAAAAAATCAGAGAGAAGAAATCATCACGTTTTACGATACGGGGCCGCCGCCAAGCCCTAAAACCTCTCGAGAGGGCTGATCTGGAGTCCGTTCGGGGCTCCGGAGAGGGGAATCTGTCGCCATCGTCATCATCAACCATCCTCCATCACCAATTTCATGATGCTCACCGCCGTGCGTGAGTAATTCCATCGTAGGCTTGCTGGACGGTGATGGGTTGGATGGGATCTATCATGTAATCGAGTTAGTTTTGTTAGGGTTTGATCCCTAGTATCCATTATGTTCTGAGATTGATGTTGCTATGACTTTGCTATGCTTAATGCTTGTCACTAGGGCTCAAGTGCCATGATTTCAGATCTGAACCTATTATGTTTTCATCAATATATGAGTGTTCTTGATCCTATCTTTTAAGTCTATAGTCACCTATTATGTGTTATGATCCGTTAACCCCGAAGTGACAATAATCGGGATACTTACCGGTGATGACCGTAGTTTGAGGAGTTCATGTATTCACTATGTGTTAATGCTTTGTTCCGGTTCTCTATTAAAAGGAGGCTTTAATATCCCTTAGTTTCCGTAAGGACCCCGCTGCCACGGGAGGGTAGGACAAAAGATGTCATGCAAGTTCTTTTCCATAAGCACATATGACTATGTTCGGAATACATGCCTACATTATATCAATGAACTGGATCTAGTTCTGTGTCACCCTAGGTTATGACTGTTACATGATGAACCGCATCTGGCATAATTCTCCATCACCGATCCATTGCCTGCGAGCTTTCTATATATTGGTCTTCCCTTATTTATTTTCCCGTTGCTATTGCAATTATCACTACAAAGTACCAAAAACATTACTTTTACTATTGTTACCTTTTGCTACCATTACCACTACTATCATATTACTTTGCTACTAAACACTTTGCTGCAGATATTAAGTTTCCAGGTGTGGTTGAATTGACAACTCAGCTGCTAATACTTGAGAATATTCTTTGGCTCCCCTTGTGTCGAATCAATAAATTTGGGTTGAATACTTTACCCTCGAAAACTATTGCGATCCCCTATACTTGTGGGTTATCAAGACTATTTTCTGGCGCCGTTGCCGGGGAGCATAGCTCTATTCTTTGAGTCACTTGGGATATATATCTGCTTATCATTATTAAGAACTTGAGAGATCCAAAAACCAAGATCTATCCCTCAACTACGAGGGGAGGTAAGGAACTGCCATCTAGCTCTGCACTTGATTCACCTTCTGTTATGAGTAAGTTTGCGACACCTACACCTGCTTCTGCTATTCGTTCTGATATGTCGCATGTTATTGATGATGCCACTTCTGCTATGCATGATACTTATCATGAAACTACCTCTATGCCTGATACTACTGTGCCACTTAGTGATTTCCTTGATGAACAAATTGCTAGGGCTAGAGAAATTGAAAATATTGAATCTGATGACACCGATGAAAGTGATGATGAAGAATCACTTGTTATTCCTAAGGGTTATGTTTTTGATCAAGAAGCTTCTTTTGCTATCTTAGTTTGCGAAAATAGAAATGAACTAAAAAGGTTATTAGCTAAATGGAGTAAGCAATCTCTAAGTGCTAGAATGAAACCTGACCCTACTTTTGCTACTTCACCTATCTGTGTTACTGATAAGGATTATGAATTCTCTGTTGATCCTGATATAATTAATTTGGTTGAATCTGATCCTTTTCATGGTTATAAATCTGAAACTGTTGTGGCACATCTTACTAAATTAAATGATATAGCCACCATGTTCACTAAAGATGAGAGAACTCGTTACTTTTACATCCTTAAAATATTTCCGTTCTCATTAAAGGGTGATGCTAAGATATGGTTTAATTCTCTTGATCTTGGTTGTGTGCGTAGTCCCCAGGATATGATGTATTACTTCTCTACTAAATATTTCCCTGCTCATAAGAAACAAGATGCTTTAAGGGATATATATAATTTTGTGCAAATTGAAGAAGAGAGTCTCCCACAAGCTTGGGGGAGGCTTCTCCAATTACTTAATGCTTTGCCTGATCAACCTCTTAAGAAAAATGAAATACTTGATATCTTTTATAATGGACTAACCGATGCCTCCAGAGATTACCTGGATAGTTGTGTTGGTTCTGTTTTCAGGGAAAGAACACCGGATGAAGCTGAAATTCTATTGAACAATATGTTGACAAATGAAAATAATTGGACACCTCCGGAGCCAATTCCTGAGCCTATTCCTAAACCAACTCCGTAGAAGAGGGGTATTCTATTTCTAAGTCCTGAAGATATGCAAGAGGCAAAGAAATCTATGAAAGAAAAAGGTATTAAAGCTGAAGATGTTAAGAATTTACCTCTTATTAAAGAAATACATGGTCTTAATCTACCGCCTGTTGAAGAAACATATGATCTTAATCCTTTACCTATTGAAGAAACTCATGGTCTTGATAACCCGACACAGGTAGTAAAGGTAAATTTTCTCTATAGATATGATAAAGCTGAAATCTCATTTACTAAGTTTGCTAGCCCATGCTTAGATGTGTTTGATAAATTTATGGCTAAGCAAGAAGACTTTAATGCTTATTTTGGTAGACAATTGAAATACAATTCAAATATGCTTGAACACTTGGGTGATTATATGGCTAATGCTAAAGGTGAACTTAAACTTATTAGTAAACATGCTTCTATGGTTACCACTCAAGTAGAACAAGTACTTAAAGCTCAAAATGATTTGCTCAATGAATTGAATAGTAAGAATAATGATTATGCTGTTAGAGTGGCTACTAGAACTGGTAGAATGACTCAGGAACCTTTGTATCCTGAAGGCCACCCTAAGAGAATTGAGCAAGATTCTCAGAGAAATAATATAGATGCACCTAGTCCTTCTAAAAGGAAGAAAAATAAAAATGATAGGACTTTGCATGCTTCTAGTGATCCTATTGTTGAAACACCTGAGAATCCAAATGATATTTCTATTTCTGATGCTGAAACACAATCTGGTAATGAACCTGAAACTAGTGATAATGTTAATAATAATGTTCATAATGATGCTCAACCTAGTAATGATAATGATATAGAAATTGAACCTGTTGTTGATCTTGATAACCCACAATCAAAGAATCAACGTTCTGATAAGAAAGAATTTGTTGCTAGGAAACATGGTAAAGAAAGAGAGCCTTGGGTTCAGAAACCCATGCCTTTTCCTCCCAACCCATCCAAGAAAAAGGATGATGAGGATTTTGAGCGCTTTGCTGAAATGATTAGACCTATCTTTTTGCGTATGCGATTAACTGATATGCTCAAAACCAATCCTTATGCTAAGTACATGAAAGATATCATTAGAAATAAAAGAAAGATACCGGAAGCTGAAATTTCCACCATGTTTGCTAACTATACTTTTAAGGGTGGAATACCAAAGAAACTTGGAGATCCCGGTGTACCAACTATACCATGCTCTATTAAAAGAAATTATGTTAAAACTGCTTTATGTGATCTTGGAGCCGGTGTTACTGTTATGCCTCTCTCTTTATATCGTAGACTTGATTTGAATAAGTTGACACCTACTGAAATATCTTTGCAAATGGCTGATAAATCAACTGCTATACCTGTCGATATTTGTGAGGATGTGCTTGTTGTAGTTGCAAACGTTACTATTTTGACAGACTTTGTTATTCTTGATATCCCCGAGGACGATAGTATGTCTATTATTCTTGGAAGACCCTTTTTGAATACTGCAGGGGCTGTTATTGATTGCACTAAAGGCAATGTCACTTTTCATGTTAATGGTAATGAGCACACGGTACACTTTCCGAGGAAACAACCTCAAGTTCATAGTATCAACTCTATTGGAAAAATTCCATCGATTATATTTGGAGGTTTTGAATTTCCTCTTCCTACTGTCAAGAAGAAATATGATATTCTTATTATTGGGGATGTGCATATCCCCGTTGAGGTAACATAGTGTTATTCGAAATTTCTCCGGTTCCATGTTATTCGGAATGAGTTCGTGAACAAGACTTGATCAACCTTGTTAGAGGATTCCTTTTGATGATCATGAGATGGATGAAACTAGAAGGCACAACCTTATGTACCCCACTTTTACTTTCTGTTATTTATATTAAATAAAGTAAAACAAATATTTTTCTGTCTGTTATCTGATTATCCGTGCAATATAAAAATACCTCGAAAATAAAATCTCTCCAAATGCCCTAAAATTTAAATATGATTTTTCTAGAATATTTGAGGATTTATGGAACTGAGAACACACCAGGGGGGTCAACCACCTGCCCACGAGGGTGGAGGGCGCGCCCACCCCTCTAGGGCGCGCCCCCTGCCTCATGGGCCCACGGTGGCCCTCCTCCACTTATTCCTGCACCCACACACTTCATCTTCCTCCCACAAACACGAATAACCAGCTCAAACCCGAGTTCAAGCTCGTTTTGCTGCCGTTTTCGATTTCCTTGCTCAAAGCACCTCTCACAAAACTGCTTGGGGAGATTGTTCCTTCATATATGGCTCCTCCATTGGTCCAATTAGTTTTTGTTCTAGTGCTTTATTCATTGCAAATTTTTGCTGCTTAGGTGACCCTGTTCTTGAGCTTGCATGTCAAATTTATATGGTCAAAAGTAGTTTTGATGCATGATATGGGCTCTAGGCACTTGTAGGAGTAGTTGCTATCAATATTATTGAGTTTGGTTTACTTTTATTTTGAAGTTAGGAGTAGTTGCTATCAATATTATTGAGTTTGGTTTACTTTTATTTTGAAGTTACTAAAAATTTCAGAATTTTTCAGAAAATGATGAGGAGACTATTGAAGGGCTCATCGAGCCAAATCTCGAAGGAAAAGGCACCAAAGCCTAAGTATAATTTGCCTCGCACCACGGAGATTCGGGCGTGTGAATGGCCTTCCGATGAATTCTTGAGAGCAGCCGAGATTTATGAAGATTTTCATGAATTGGCTCATAATGTAGGCCTCACCGCTTTCCTCCATGACCAATGCGATCAGTATCTCTTACTCACAAATACCTTTGTGCAAAACTTTCATTTTCATTCTAGGAACTCACCACCTACGGTGGAGTTTCATTTATATGACGAGCATAAAGAGATGTCACTTTATGATTTTTGTCGGATTTTTCTAGTCCCTTTTGAGGGCAAGACAGAAGAACCACATCGTGATGATATGGAGGGTTTTATTGATACTATCACTGTAGGGGAAACTAGGAAAGTTTCCGATGCACGAATCACTAGCATACATTTTCCTGTTTTACGTTACTTTGCATTATTTGCTAGTCGTTGCTTAATTGGTCGCGGAAACTGTGGAAACCTTAGTATCCCTGATATTATTATTTTGCTCCAAGGTTTATACAATGATAACACTTTTAGCATGGGTGGTATTATTGCTAAACGGTTAAGTCTGAACCGTACAAAGGGCCCCATCTTTGGAGGCATCTATGCCTCACGCCTAGCTGCACATTTTAACATACCTATTAGGCATGCTGAGAAGGAAGAAAAGGTGCTGCCCCGTGTTTATCTATATTATAAAAGTATGGTGGCACATGATTTTATTGTTAAGAATAGGGCAGGAGAGCTTAAATATCAATTGTTCTTTAATAAACATCATCCTGAGACTATTACCCTGCCTACTCCTTCTTTGTTTGATCTATCTTCAGGCACGTACCTTGTTCCATTGATGGCTATTCAAGCCTACCAGAACCCTGCACCAGCCGAGGAGCCAGAGCCGGAACCACAATTTGATCCCTCACGATAGTCTAATTACCAGTGGGATCCTGAGATGATTGCCAGCCACTAGCAATCGGATCCTTCTTCTTCTTCATCGCAGTACGACCCCAGCTACTATTATGGATATCCGCCAGGCCAGCCGTGGCCATAGACCAACTTAGGCCAAAAGCCTAAGCTTGGGGGAGTACGTATTTCCCATCGACATTACATTTATGTTCACACACTCATTGCTAGATGTCGGTGCTCATACTTTTTCATTGTATCATCCATGCTAGTTTAATTTCATTTTTATGCTTTCTTCTTGTGTGTTTAATAAACCTTAGGAAAAACCAAAAAAATAGTTGTAGCTTTTAATTAATTTACTTTCCATGCTTGTAGTAGTAATTAAAAATAAAACCCAAAAATATTTCATGTTCTTCTTTTGCTTCTTGGGAGCTTTCCCATGTAAATAGTTTTACTTCTTTTCTTTGGGGGTCGATAGGAGAAGACCATAATTAAATTGTTGAAGTGGCTCTTATATGCATTATTGTTGATCTGAAAAAAGAGCCCATATTGCCTTGTCTTCTCCTGTTTATTGAATGCTTGCAGATTCTAGCTTAGTCCAATGCACGTGCACTATTATTATTATTCACACTATTAGGTCATGCAAGTGAAAGGAAATTATGATGATATATGATGGACTGACTGAGATGAGAAAAGCTGGTATGAACTCGACCTCTTTTGTTTTTGTAAATATGATTAGTTCATCATTCCTGATTCAGCCTATTATGAATAAACATGTTTGCAATGACAACTAGAGATCATAGTTTCTTGTGCCATGCTTGATTAGCTATGAGTTATAATGGTTTACCTTGCGTGCCGACATGTTATTAAAATGGTTATGATGTGGTATGATAGGGTGGTATCCTCCTCTGAATGATTTAAGTGACTTGACTTGGCACATGTTCACGCATGTAGTTGAAACAAAATCAACATAGCCTTCACAATATTTATGTTCATGGTGGATTATATCCTACTCATGCTTGCATTTGGTGTTGATTAATTTTAATGCATGTTAATGACTGTTGTCGCTCTCTAGCTGGTCGCTTCCCAGTCTTTTGCTAGCCTTCACCTGTACTAAGCGGGAATACTGCTTGTGCATCCAAACTCCTTAAAAGCCCAAAGTTATTCCACATGAGTCCACTATACCTACCTATATACGGTATCTACCTGCCGTGCCAAACTCTAAACCTTCAAACAAATATCATGTTTTGTATGCTCGAATAGCTCATGTATCAACTAGGGTTGTCCGTATCTTCCATGTTAGGCAGGTTATTCTCAAGAGGAGTGGACTCCGCTCCTCACTCACGAGATAAATGGCTGGTCACTGGAATGCCCAGTCCCATGCTTTATGCAAACTAAATCAAAATAATTGCAAACAAAACTCCCCCTGGGACTCTTGTTAGTTGGAGGCGCTCGTTGTTTTGAGCAAGCCATGGATTGATGCTTGTTGGTGGAAGGGGGAGTATAAACTTTACCATTCTGTTTGGGAACCATCTATAATGTGTGTAGCATGGAAGATATCGCCATCTCTTGGTTGTTATGTTGACAATGAAAGTATACCGCTCAAAATATTATTCACCTCTATTTCGAAATCGAGCTCTGGCACCTCTACAAATCCCTGCTTCCCTCTGCGAAGGGCCTATCTATTTACTTTTATGCTGAGTCATCATCCTCTTATTAAAAAGCACCAGTTGGAGAGCACTGCTGTCTTTTACATTCATTACTATTAGTTTACATTCAGTATGACTTGACTGGATCTCTTTTACCATGAATTACAATGTCTAGTCAGTCCTTGGTCTTTAAAGGTGCTCTACATTTATGTTTTGCAGTCTTAGAAAGGGCTAGCGAGATACCAACTTGTTATATCATATTATGATTGTTTTGAGAAAGTGTTGTCATCCGAGATTTATTATTATGGCTCGTTAGTTGATTATGCTATTGATATGAGTAAACTTCAGACCTATGCGTTATTGCAAATATGGTTAGTTATAAATCTTTGCTGAAAACTTGAATGCTAGCTTTACATATTTACAACAACAAGAGCAAACAGAGTTTGTAAAAGTTTTTCTTTATCCCTTTCAGTTTGTCAACTGAATTGCTCGAGGACAAGGAAAGGTTTAAGCTTGGGGGAGTTGATACGTCTCCAACGTATCTACTTTTCCAAACACTTTTGCCCTTGTTTTGGACTCTAACTTGCATGATTTGAATGGAACTAACCCGGACTGACATTGTTTTCAGCAGAAACCATGGTGTTATTTCTGTGCAGGAGCAAACGTTCTCGGAATGACCTGAAACTTCACGGAGCCACTTTTAAGAAAATAAGAAAAATACCTGCCAAAGATGAAGGCTAGGGGGCCCACCACCTTGCCACGAGGGTGGGGGGCACGCCCCCTACCTCGTGGGCCCCTTGTTGCCTCTCCGACTCCAACTCCTCCTCCATACATTGAGTTTCGATGAGAAAAAAATCAGAGAGAAGAAATCATCAAGTTTTACGATACAGAGCCGCCGCCAAGCCCTAAAACCTCTCGGGAGGGCTGATCTGGAGTCCGTTCAGGGCTCCGGAGAGGGGAATCCGTCGCCATCGTCATCATCAACCATCCTCCATCACCAATTTCATGATGCTCACCGCCGTGCGTGAGTAATTCCATCGTAGGCTTGCTGGACGGTGATGGGTTGGATGGGATCTATCATGTAATCGAGTTAGTTTTGTTAGGGTTTGATCCCTAGTATCCATTATGTTCTGAGATTGATGTTGCTATGACTTTGCTATGCTTAATGCTTGTCACTAGGGCCCGAGTGCCATGATTTTAGATCTGAACCTATTCTGTTTACATCAATATATGAGTATTCTTGATCCTATCTTGCAAGTCTATAGTCACCTATTATGTGTTACGATCCATTAACCCCGAAGTGACAATAATCGGGATACTTACCGGTGATGACCGTAGTTTGAGGAGTTCATGTATTCACTATGTGTTAATGCTTTGTTCCGGTTCTCTATTAAAAGGAGGCCTTAATATCCCTTAGTTTCCGTAAGGACCCCGCTGCCACGGGAGGGTAGGACAAAAGATGTCATGCAAGTTCTTTTCCATAAGCACGTATGACTATGTTCGGAATACATGCCTACATTATATCAATGAACTGGAGCTAGTTCTGTGTCACCCTAGGTTATGACTGTTACATGATGAACTGCATCCGGCATAATTCTCCATCACTGATCCATTGCCTACGAGCTTTCTATATATTGTTCTTCGCTTATTTACTTTCCCGTTGCTATTGCTATCAACACTACAAAATACCAAAAACATTACTTTTACTATTGTTACCTTTTGCTACCATTACCACTACTATCATATTACTTTGCTACTAAACATTTTGCTGCAGATATTAAGTTTCCAGGTGTGGTTGAATTAACAACTCAGCTGCTAATAGTTGAGAATATTCTTTGGCTCCCCTTGTGTCGAATCAATAAATTTGGGTTGAATACTTTACCCTCAAAAACTGTTGCAATCCCCTATACTTGTGAGTTATCAGTGGTATATGTTTACTAGCTGCTTGATATTTGTGCAGACAGAGATGTCTGCCCGTTGCTATTTGGAAAACAAACAAAGTGTCCGCAATTTTGGTTGAACTGCACAAGAGAATAATATAGTCACTGCATGCAGTGCCATTTGAAAATAGACACCGAAAGATTGGATAGTCACTTCATGGACTGCAGAAAAGTAGTAGTGTACTATTTATTGGCCAACACTAGGTGCTTCATTGCTTTGGTCTGATTATACAATGGGCATCATTTTTCCTAAGTTAAAGTTTGTATTCCGAAAATAGTCTCGCGGTGTGATCGAGAGAAGACCAAATCATATTGTAGTGGATGTTCCTCCATCATGTGTGGTTCATTATCATGGTTCCAGCTGTTGGTGAAACCACTTACGTTTGCAAGAGGAATTGTAGACTTCACAAACAAATTTGTCTTTCAGTCTGTACTGAATGTTGGCCAAGAGAAGCATCCATGTTAGTAGGAAGAACAGATGTTTCTTCTAGATCTTTGCTTTTGGAGCTACATATTTGTATATGATCTGTGAATCATTGAGATGCATTAACATGTTGATCTTATGTATGGGAATCGTACTAGTTAGTTTTAGTTGCGACGCAAGATCCGAAGTGGCTGATCTTTGCTTTTGGAGCTACATATTTGTATATGATCTGTGAATCATTGAGATGCATTAACAGTTACTTATTTCTGTTCGCTCTGTGTTTACAAGTTACTGATTGATCACTAGCTAGCCTACAAATGCGCTCCTGGCAGTTTTATTTGCGACACAAGATGCGAAGTGGCAATTTTTTGAATAAAAATGCCTACCTCTGAAGAAACTGACAAGCTGCACTATCGATCCTACACGGATAAAAATGCCTACCTCTGAAGAAGTTTAAGCCTAATTAATTTCGTGAGCAAAGCAGCAAGACCAAGGCATGGCAATAATTAACGGCATGCAGAAGTTTAAGCCTAATTAATTCCAACGATTTAAGTGGCTGCATGCGTGCCCTCGGCTGCGACTCGTTGCATGCTGCTTCGCGTACAGCCTCCGAGCGATTCTGAGTGCCTGCATGCAGCCGGCCGTAATTAAGGCAGCTAACTGATGCGAAAAAAGATACGCTTTAATTGTTGCGGGCTTTTTAAATCTGTGGAATCATTATTGACAAGGAGGGAGATGATTCGAGTGCACTCGTTTGACCGCCATGCCGGCGTGCGACCCAAACGAGACGAGACGACACAGTCATAATTTTAGTTTCTCTAGTTTTCCACGGCAAGCTGGCGCGCTAAGCCATTATGCATTGAATTCCGATGACCGTCGCGCTACCTTCTGCCGATAAGTACTGCTTCCTGGCCTTCTCCGGTGCCACCATGACCCAACTCGCCATATCCTCATAAGCCCCCACCGGCCCGACGTCGCTCGCCACGTCCGCCATGCCCCCGCCCGTCCGCGGTAGGCGACGCCGGAGGCGGTCACCGCTGAAACTAGTGTTCGGGTTTTCACCGGAAGGCAGACGGAGGGAGGAGGCATTCTATATGTCTTTAGATGGCAATGCGGAGACCGAGGAGTTGTTGGAGCGCGACCGCATGGCGGAGGAGCAGGAGTTGTTGGAGCGCGACCGCCTGGCGGAGGAGCAGCATATCGCCGATTTGCGCCGCCAGCGGGACATGGAGCAGCAGCGCACCGACGCTCTGAGTCGTGAGCAGAGCGCCTGCAACTGGGCCGACTACATGGAGGCCGGCGCCCAACAAATAGCCTTGGAGGCTGTCGGGCACGCACACGTTCGCGACGCCGATTTTTACTACCAGCTCGTCAAGTGGGTTTCCCACTTGGAAGCCGAAGCTTCGATGGACCACGCCGACATGGAAAGGGCCAACGTGCGCGAGCAACGCGCCCTAGCACACCTCTTGCAAGTCCGAGGCGAGGCGCACGACACCGATGCCGGCGTTTGGCGTGTACCACAGATGGCGGCCGGCATCGTCTAGTTAGCTAAGAGTAAGTTAGTACTTGTACGCTACTAGAGTATTAGTGGGAGTAGATAGTTAACTTGGCTATGATGGCTGTCAACGTGGAAGTTCAGTACTCTATATGTGGATCAAACCTGTTACTTTGCTCTGAATGTTGAACTTTCCATTTGAACGTATGGAATGTGCTATTATTTTTTTAAATGGGTTGTATTTGTCCTCCACGGGTTTAGAGGCTGACTTGTGGGCCTAGCAAGTTGACGCGTACACAATCAGGAGATGATTGTACATGGAGAGGATGACAGTAGGGACCCGCCAAGGTCATGGCAGTACGCAAGCAAGTGCCTCCTTATTTCAAGCCAATAAAAAATGGCTCCTCCTAGTGGATTTCTGACATCTGGGTCCCATGCCATTGTCAATGTAGTCAATAAACGAGAGAATTGCACAACGAGCGGCTGACACCAGGGACCCAGCAGCTCGCCAGTTATTTTTGTTTTGGGTTAATTTGATAAATGCCACTCCAAATCTGGTGTATCCGAGAAATGCCACTGCAATTTCCAAACTTTGAAAAATGCCATTTCTAGTGGCATTTTTCAAAGTCTGGAGTGGCGTTTTTCAAAATTTGCAAACTGCACTGGCATTTTTCAAGTATGCAAAAATTGCAGTGGCATTTTTCAAAGTTTGGAAATTGCAGTGGCATTTTTGTGAATCGCCATAATTGGAGTGGCATTTATCTAATTTGTTTTTGAGAGGGAAGCAGGGTGTCAACTGGGCTGTGCGGGACACTCTGGCCTGTCTAGATAGCCTTTTCTTTTATGTTTACCACAGACCAGCCCAGTAGTTTTTTTTCTTTCTGAAAATGGCTAGCCCATTTTTTGTGATTTATCAAGTAAGTCGCTTTATCAGGCCTATTGGGCTGCAAATCTTTCAAGACGAGGTGAGCTTCAATCGGCTGGCCGAGAAAATGGCCTATCAGTAATGAGAAATGGGCTGTGCATTTTTAAAACACATCAAACCGGCAATTAGTTTCAAATATCTTTTTTCATTTTGAGATTTTAAATTGCATTGATTTTATGCGTGGACAATTTATTGGATTTTATATTGATATACATTTATTTTTCAAATCAGTCTGAATGTGACTCCAAATTTTGGGATAAAAAACAGTTCAGACCGCACCGACATATGCAAAATTTTGTATAATTTTTTAACCGTGGCCACAATATGGGCTGTAATGCTAACAAAAAGAATATTGGCTCCAAAAAAACCCGTAAGAATTATCAAATGGGCTGTAAATTATTTGGAATAATGGCAGATGGGTTGTATGCTGTTTTCCACAGATTTGAGGCTTTCCACAGATGGCATGTATACTATTGGATGTCCATCCAACGGCCGTCGTGCTTCTTCAATCTCTGCTCTTCCTGCTCCAATCGCTCAAATAAGCGCCGGCGGGACTGCCTGCTCCCTCCTCCCCGCGGTCGGCTGTGCTGCCGCGCAGGCCTCACCGCCCCACCGTACTCCCATCGCTGGCCTAGCCATCCCTCTACTCACCCACACATGTTGTTATTCTCCGGCGACGGTAGACAAACCATTAAACCCTCATACAGTCATACTCCCCTCTGCATGGGAAACAAAAACAACTGCCGAGTCTTCCCTGCCACTGTGTCGTTCCCTTCCTAGGCCTCGCCGACGTCCACCGCCCTGGTGCTCTCGGCGTGGTGTGGTCAACGTGGTCGACGACCGACATGCATCTGAAGTGGACTGTACATGGAGAGGCTGACAGCTGGCTCCACGGCCGCACGCAAGGAAATGCCTCCTTATTACGCGCAAAATAATGATTCCTCCACCTGACATCTGGGACCCACCGAAAGGGCCTCTGTATTTCATGAAAAAACGTTACCGCCGCTGACAGCTCGGACCCACCAGCTATATCTTCGCACGCAAGGAAGTGCCTCCTTATTACGAACAAAAAAATGAATACTCCCCCTGCTAGCTGGGACCCAGTATAGTGGGCCTACTAAGTTGACGGGGACGAAGGGCTTTGTCAACTTAGTCAATATGCACAATTCTAGCTCGACTGACCGTACGATGTCCATCCAACGGGTGTGGTGCTTCTTCAACCTCTGGTGTTCTTGCTCCAGCCGCCCAAAGCAGCGCCGGTCGCGCTGCCTGCTCCTGCCTCCCGTGGCCGGCTATGCTGCCGTGGAGGCCTCACCGCTCCCATACTACTCCCACCGCTGGCCAGGCCATCCCTCCACTCCACTCACCCACACCCCCTGTTATTCTGCGGCGACGGCAGCGCAGCCGAACCAGTGAACCCTCGTACTCCTCTCCACGTGGGCATCCACTGCCGTGTCTTCCCCGGCTCCGCGTCGTCCCCTTCCTAGGCCTCGCCGTTGTCCACCGCCGTGGTGCTCTCGGCGCTGCGTGGTCAATGTGGTCAACGACCGAATTCCATCGGAAGAATACTGTACATGGAGAGGCTGACAGCTGGGTCCATGGCAGCCGCAAGGAAGTGCCTTCTTATTACGCGGAAAATAATTATTCCTCCACCTGACAGCAGGGACCCACCGGACGCCCACCAGTATTTCGCGAAAAAAACATTTACCCCTGACTAATGGGACCCACCCGAGGGCCACCGTATTTCATGAAAAAAACGTTCCCCCTGCTGTCAGCTCGGACCCACCGGAAGTGCCTCCTTATTACGCACAAAAAAATGAATACCCCCTGCTAGCTGGGACCCACCTTGGTGGGAGGCTGACTTGTGGGCCTACTAAGTTGACGGGGACGGAGGGCTTTGTCAACTTAGTCAATATGCACGATTCTAGCTCGACTGACCGTACGATGTCCATCCAACGGGTGTGGTGCTTCTTCAACCTCTGGTGTTCTTGCTCCAGCCGCCCAAAGCAGCGCCGGTCGTGCTGCCTGCTCCTGCCTCCCGTGGCCGGCTATGCTGCCGTGGAGGCCTCACCGCTCCCATACTACTCCCACCGCTGGCCAGGCCATCCCTCCACTCCACTCACCCACACCCCCTGTTATTCTGCGGCGACGGCAGCGCAGCCGAACCAGTGAACCCTCGTACTCCTCTCCATGTGGGCATCCACTGCCGTGTCTTCCCCGGCTCCGCGTCGTCCCCTTCCTAGGCCTCGCCGTTGTCCACCGCCGTGGTGCTCTCGGCGCTGCGTGGTCAATGTGGTCAACGACCGAATTCCATCGGAAGAATACTGTACATGGAGAGGCTGACAGCTGGGTCCATGGCAGCCGCAAGGAAGTGCCTTCTTATTACGCGGAAAATAATTATTCCTCCACCTGACAGCAGGGACCCACCGGACGCCCACCAGTATTTCGCGAAAAAAACATTTACCCCTGACTAATGGGACCCACCCGAGGGCCACCGTATTTCATGAAAAAAACGTTCCCCCTGCTGTCAGCTCGGACCCACCGGAAGTGCCTCCTTATTACGCACAAAAAAATGAATACCCCTTGCTAGCTGGGACCCACCTTGGTGGGAGGCTGACTTGTGGGCCTACTAAGTTGACGGGGACGGAGGGCTTTGTCAACTTAGTCAATATAAACGATTCTAGCTCCAGTGACCATACGATGTCCATCCAACGGCCATAGTGCTTCTTCAACCTCTGGTCTTCTTGCTCCAGCTGCCCAAAGCAGCGCCGGTCATGCCGCATGCTCCTGCCTCCCGTGGCCGGCTGTGCTGCCGCGGAGGCCTCACCGCCCCCTACTATTCCCACCGCTGGCCAGGCCCTGCGGCGACGGCAGCCTCACACCGCAGCCGAACCAGTGAACCCTCGCACTCCTCTCCGCGCGGGCTTCCACTGCCATGTCTTCCCCGGCTCCCCGTCATCCCCTTCCTAGGCCTCGCCGTCGTCCACCGCCCTGGTGCTCTCGGCGCGGCGTGGTCAACATGATCAAGGAACGACTTCCATCGGACGTGGACTATACGTGGAGAGGCTGACAGCTGGGTCCACGGCCACAGCAAGGAAGTGCCTCCTTATTACGCGGAAAATAATGATTCCTCCACCTGACAGCTGGGACCCACCAGACGGGCCACTGTATTTCGCGAAAAAAAACATTTCTCCCTGACTGCTGGGACCCACCAGCTACATCTTCGCACGCAAGGAAGTGCATCCGGGCAAAAAAACGATCCGCCCCCTGACTGCTGGGACCCACCAGCTACATCTTCGCAGGCAAGGAAGTGCCTGACAGTCGGGACCCACCTGGTGGAAGCGTACGTAGCGTTGTCATTCTAGTCGCGAACGTGTATGTACATATATACTGGTGGATGTAGAGGCGCGTACGTGTCGTAGTAGAGGAGCGCACATAGCATGTACGCGTACGTACAACGGCCAGGGTGCAAGAAAGAAAATACGGCCACATATGTGTACATACGGGCGGGGTCTCGAACACCTACTCGCGCATATGTACGACCAGGGCTCGTGTACATGGCTGGGTCGGAACGGAGAAACAACGTCATCGTCGTGTTCATGGGGAGGTAACGAAATACGTCGTGTTCATGGGGAGGCAACAGAATGCGTCGTGTTCATCGGGAGGCAACGGAACACGTGGGGGCCAACCGGCTGGGTCGGAACGAAATGCGTGGTTGTGTTCATCGGGAGGGCTTGGACGGAACAGGTGATGGAAACGAGGCTTGGTGTACCGCACAACGGAGGAAACAGACCTCCTACATTCGGAACGGGGTCCTGTTGATCGGGAGGGGTCTGGCGTACCGCAAAACGGAGGAAACGGACCTCCTACGGTCAAAACGGGGGTCCTGTTCATCGGGAGGGGTGTGGCGTACCGCAAAACGGACGAAACAGACTTGTGTTGGAGCGCTACAGTCGAAACGGGGGTCCTGTTCATCAGGAGGGGTGTGGCGTACCGCAAAACGGGACTCCACGGAATACTGTTCATCTCCACCGTCGACCTCCTCCAGCCTCCACGGGCTACCGTCGACCTCCTCCAGCCTCCACGGGCTCCTGTTCATCCAGCCTCCACCGCGCGCTAATCCACCGGCTACTGTTCAACCACCCCTCCACGGGCACCCCTCCACCGTCTACTTTTCATCCAGCCCTCCACACCACGGGGTCCTGTTCAACAACCCCTCCACGGGCACCCCTTCATCGTCTACTGTTCATCCAGCCCTCCACCACACCACGGGGTCCTGTTCATCCAGAGGCAATGCCACCGCTCATTGTTCATCCAAACCCCCCGCAACGCTCACTATTCATCCTAGAGCAGCATCGATCGGCTTCCGTTAGCAGCAGTAGCGAAGGAATCGCTCGATCGGGTTCAGTTAACAGCCATCGATCGATCGCTCGGGTTCAGTAACGTGTAGCCTGCAGTGCAATCGCTCGGGTTTTGTTAGAGCCCAACGCCTCGCTCGGGTTTAGTTAGAGCCAACGCCTCGCACACACGTGTGTGCGTGTACGAGAGAAACGCGCACCGCTCGGCCCCCGACCTCCCACCGTAACCGGGAACTCCTCGAAATTTTCCTCCCCCTCGCTTCTACCATGGTTTTTTCCGTCATGGATGGCCCAAAGAATGTCATGCAGCTACGTCTCCGGCCCGCCCAGGACGAAAAGCCCATTTTCTGTCATGATTTTTTGTCATAGAAGTAGGAGCCCACAATATCTATGATGATACCGGCTTTTGTCACAATTATCGTCATAGAAGTGTCATATGTATGACAGAAAAAAAATTCGTTCGGCCCAAAATGTCACGGATGTGTCTTTTTTTTGTAGTGAACCCATCACCGTCCAGCAAGCCTACGATGGAATTACTCACGCACGGCGGTGAGCATCATGAAATTGGTGATGGAGGAAGGTTGATGATGATGATGGCGACGAATTCCCCTCTCCGGAGCCCCGAACGGACTCCAGATCAGCCCTCTCGAGAGGTTTTAGGGCTTGGCGGCGGCTCCGTATCGTAAAACGCGATTAATCCTTCTCCTCTATTTTTTTCTCCCCGAAAGCAAATATATAGAGTTGGAGTTGAGGTCGGAGGAGCTCTAGGGGCCCACGAGGTAGGGGGGCGCGCCCCCACCCTCGTGGCTAGGGTGTGGGCCCCCTGGTCTTGATCTTTTGCCAGGATTTTTTATTATTTCCAAAAAGACGTTCCGTGAAGTTTCAGGTCATTCCAATAACTTTTGTTTCTGTACATAAATAACACCATGACAATTCTGCTGAAAACAACGTCAGTCCGGGTTAGTTCCATTCATATCAAGCAAGTTAGAGTCCAAAACAAGGGCAAAAGTGTTTGGAAAAGTAGATACGACAGAGACGTATCAATGAACAAAGTTGCCGATATGGTGCGATAATGATCGATTGAACTTACTTCTCGAGCATTTTAGTCATGACCGCATACTCCTCGGGATCTTTTTGTCTCGAGTCTAAGACGGTTACTAGTCCCTGCTCAAGCTTAATCTCTAGGAGAATAAAGTGGAAGCTGCACACGCATGTAGAACTCATCAATTACATTAATATAACCTCGATTAATAAGGGAAACCGAATATGCACAAGACAGTAACACTCACTTGAAGTTGTAAGAAAAGAGTATTTTCTCTTTGTTTTGATTTTGAAGCAACGATCGTAACAAGTTGGCCTCGATTTCTGTGGCATCATATTTAACCGTCCATTCATCTATGAGATTTGTGTTAATGAACCCAATATCATAGATTTGTGCTTTTCTGCATTCGACGATCTTCAATCTGCATAATATGGTGAGGATAATTATATATACATGCAATGAAAGAGCTGACCTATATATAGAGACTTAATTACAGAAATAGTACTTACAAACAGTAGCAAGTGAAGATTATTTTATCGAGGGCCTTTTGTTTGAAAAATGGAAGAACTCCTCAAATGGAACAGACAACAGATCAATTACAACGAGGTCGTGCTCCTCTTTAACTCTCGCTGTCAAAGTATCCTTCCCAGACTCGCTGCAGGTTTTCATGTGCCACTCATGGAATCTTCGCATCACGGTTGTTAGAGGAGGATGACCAGGTTTTACGAGAGGCTTCCCGTACCGGTATTTGAATTCGTCCACCTCCATTGTATCAAAATGTGCATCATCGGGCAGGTAATCTGCAAGATTGGTACCAGGCACCATCCACGGATGATTAGCGACGGTATCGCTAGACACCTTGAGCGGGGGGCATGATTGGTTCGCTTGTTTACCGAGCTGGGGATTTTTTTCCCACTTCTTCGTTCTGCTAACCTTCGATCACTGCAAGTACTTCCCGACCGCTCTGCTTCGATATATGACCTTTGAATGATGCGCTCATAGTTGGTTTGCGGCGGAGACGGTGGTGGTCACTTCAGGCCATCGATAGTGCACTTCGCTTTCATCGGATCTATCTTCTCCTCCGGAGGTGGATGTTTCATAGCTCTTCACATTTCAAAGAAGTCCTTCACATAGGCTTCACAGATCTCCGCGTTCTCCTCCACGGTCCTCTTGTATGGTAACTTCTCTACAGGCTTGAGAGATGGACCGAATCTGTATTGCCTCCCGCCTCTGGCTATACTGCTAGACACCGGAGCAGCCAGAGCGGCGGCGGTTGTCTTCCTTTGTTGCTTACGAGGCGGAGAAGGAGGCAGAAGGCTACGACGTGCCGGAGCAGCCGGAGCGGCGGCGGCTGTCTTCCGCCATTGCTGACAAGGCGGAGGAGGAGGCGGGCTGGTCGGACGCGCCAGAGCAGGCGGAGTGCCGCCAAGCGCCGGAGCAGCTGGAGAAGGAGGCGGAGTGCCCTGATCACTCGCCGAAGGAGGAGGAGGAGGCGGAGTGCCTTGACTAGCCGGAGGAGGAGGATGTGGGGGCGTCCAATTCAAAAGCTTGATGTGCTCCTTTCGCCATAGACATGGAGTCTTCAGATCAAGACCCGGCCGAGTCTCCCCTTCACCGGTAGGGTGGTCAAGCTCGAGGCCCTCAAATCCGTCCATTATTTTATCGACCATCACAACAGCATAGCCTTGTGGAATCGGAAGGCAGTGAAAAGTTGCGCCGGGTTCAGGAGGTGCAATAGAGCCGACAGCCGCCTTGACTTCGAGGTTCTGCCACTGCATCATAAGATGGAAATGTTGAGCCTCTGTGATAGCATCCACAGGGTAGCTACAAGCCGTGAAGTCAGGCTGCTGAAGGAGCTCGGTGGAAGCCATGCTGCTTCTCCGCTGAGATGACGGGGTAGCTTCTGGGGTAGCTCCGACAGGTCGCTGGTTGTGAACTGCTTGTTCCTCTAGCTTTCGTACCCTTGCATTCAGCTTCTGCAGTTCGCTCTGCTCCACTTTCCTCCTCCTCTCCCAGGTTTTGTAACCGCCTACGCCGGGAAACCCAACCTTCCACGCAACGAAGCTTGGCATGCCTCGTGTCCGTCCAGGGTGCTCAGGATTGCCGAGGGCCTGTGTGAGCTCATCGTTCTCTCTGTCGGGAACGAACGTCCCTTGCTGCGCTGCGGCGATATACTTTTGAAGGTTCTTGACGGGTATTTCCAGTTGCTCCTCCATCCAAACGTGCTTCCTTGTTTCAGGGTCCAACGTTCCCCCAACCCCGAAGAACCAAGTCCTTGAATGGTCTGGCCAGTGGAATGTCTCTGGTTCGACCCCTTTAGCAAGCAGGTCATTCTCAGCCTTGCCCCACAACGACTGGGCTTTGAGGTAGCCACCTGACCCCGTGCGATGGTGATGCTCCTTCTTTGCAGCATTTAACTTGTTTGTCGCTGACATCTTACTCTTCTCCGATGTCTTGTAGGCCACAAATGCGGGCCAGTGATCTCTTATCTTCTCAAATCGGCCGGTGAATTCTGGACTCTTCCCTTTGTCGACAAACTTTGTGTTCAACTCTTTCTTCCACCTCCTGAAAAGATCTGTCGTCTTCTTAAGAGCATGAGCCTTGATCAATGGCTCTTTAACTGGCTTATCCGGATCCTCCTCTGGTGGTTGATACGTCTCCAACGTATTTATAATTTTTGATTGTTCCATGCTATTATATATTCTGTTTTGGATATTAATGGGCTTTATTTTACACTTTTATATTATTTTTGGGACTAACCTATTAACCCAAGGCCCAGTGCAAATTGTTGTTTTTTTGCCTATTTCAGTGTTTCACGGAAAAGGAATATCAAACGGAATCCAAACGGAATGAAAAATTCAGGAGAGTAATTTTTGGAACAAACGTGATCCAGGGGACTTGGAGTGGACGTCAAGAAACAATCAAGGAGGCCACGAGGCAGGGGGCGCGCACTCCACCCTCGTGGGCCCCTCGTTGCTCCACGAGGCAGGGGGCCTTTTCCGGAGCTCCGCCGGAGGGGGCATCGATCACTGAGGGCCTCTACATCAACTCCATGGCCTCTCCGGTGATGTGTGAGTAGTTTACTTCAGACCTTCGGGTCCATAGCTAGTAGCTAGATGGCTTCTTCTCTCTCTTTGGATCTCAATACAATGTTCTCCTCGATCTTCTTGGAGATCTATTCGATGTAACTCTTTTTGCGGTGTGTTTGTCAAGATCTGATGAATTGTGGGTTTATGATCAAGTCTATCTATGAACAATATTTGAACCTTCTCTGAATTCTTTTATGCATGATTGGTTATCTTTGCAAGTCTCTTTGAATTATCAGTTTGGTTTGGCCTACTAGATTGATCTTTCTTGCAATGGGAGAAGTGCATAGCTTTGGGTTCAATCTTGCGGTGCTCGATCCAAGTGACAGAAAGGGAAACGACACGTATTGTATTGTATTGTTGTCATCGAGGATAAAAAGATGGGGTTTATATCATATTGCTTGAGTTTATCCCTCTACATCATGTCATCTTACCTAATGCGTTACTCTGTTCTTATGAACTTAATACTCTAGATGCATGCTGGATAGCGGTCGATGTGTGGAGTAATAGTAGTAGATGCAGGCAGGAGTCGGTCTACTTGTCATGGACATGATGCCTATATTCATGATCATGCCTAGATATTATCATAACTATGCTCAATTCTATCAATTGCTCGGCAGTAATTCGTTCACCCACCGTAATACTTATGCTATCTTGAGAGAAGCCACTAGTGAAACCTATGGCCCCCGGGTCTATTCTCCATCATATAAGTTTCCAATCTATTTTAATTTGCAATTTTTACTTTCAATCTATATCATAAAAATACCAAAAATATGTATCTTATCATTATCATATCTATCAGATCTCACTCCCGTAAGTGACCATGAAGGGATTGACAACCCCTTTATCGCGTTGGTTGCGAGGTTCTTATTTGTTTGTGTAGGTAAGAGGGATTTGCGTGTGGCCTCCTATTGGATTGTTACCTTGGTTCTCAAAAACTGAGGGAAATACTTACGCTACTTTGTTGCATCACCCTTTCCTCTTCAAGGGAAAACCAACGCAATGCTCAAGAGGTAGCAAGAAGGATTTCTGGCGCCATTGTCGGAGAGTCTACGCACAAGTCAAGACATACCAAGTACCCATCACAAACTCTTATCCCTCGCATTACATTATTTGCCATTTGCCTCTCGTTTTCCTCTCCCCCACTTCACCCTTTCCGTTTTATTCGCCATTTTTCTCCGTTCCCCTTCTCTTTTCTAGTTTGTCTCTTTTTGCTCGTTTCTTGTTTGCTTGTGTGTTGGATCGCTTGCTTGTCATGATGGCTTAAGATAATACTAAATTGTGTGACTTTGCCAATACCAACAACAATGATTTTATTAGCACTCCGATTGCTCCTCTTACCGATGCCGAATCATGTGAAATTAATGATGTTTTGCTGAATCTTGTCATGAAAGATCAATTTGCCGGCCTTCCTAGTGAAGATGTCGCTACCCATCTTAATTACTTTGTTGATTTATGTGATATGCAAAAGAAGAAAGATGTGGATAATGATATTGTTAAACTGAAGCTATTTCCGTTTTCGCTTAGAGATCGTGCTAAATCTTGGTTTTTGTCTTTGCCTAAAAATAGTATTGATTCATGGAATAAGTGCAAAGATGCTTTTATCTCTAAGTATTTTCCTCCCGCTAAGATCAACTCTCTTAGGAATGATATTATGAACTTTAAACAACTATATCATGAGCATGTTGCACAACCATGGGAAAGGATGAAATTAATGATCCGTAATTGCCCTACTCATGGTTTGAGTCTTTGGATGATTATACAAAAATTTTATACCGGATTGAATTTTGCTTCTAGAAATATTTTAGACTCGGCCGCGGGAGGTACTTTTATGGAAATCACTTTAGGAGAAGCTACTAAACTCCTAGATAATATTATGGTTAATTATTCTCAATGGCACACTGAAAGATCTACTAGTAAAAAAGGTGCATGCAATAGAAGAAATTAATGTTTTGAGTGGAAAGATGGATGAACTTATAAAATTGTTTGCTAATAAGAGTGTTCCTTCGGATCCTAATGATATGCCTTTGTCTACCTTGATTGATAATAATAATAATGAATCTAGGGATGTGAATTTTGTTGGTAGGAACAATTTTGGTAATAACACGTATAGAGGTAATTTTAATCCTAGGCTGTTTCCTAGCAATTCCTCTAATAATTATGGTAATCCTACAACAATTCTTATGGAAATTATAATAAGGTACCCTCTGATTTTGAATCTAATATTAAAGAATTTATTAGTTCGCAAAAGAGTTTCAATGCTTTGATTGAAGAAAAATTGTCTAAGATTAATGAGTTGGCTAGGAACGTGGATAGGATTTCTCTTGATGTTGATTCTTTGAAACTTAGATCTATCCCACCTAAGCATGATATCAATGAGTCTCTGAAAGCCATGAGAATTTCCATTGATGAGTGCAAAGAAAGAACCGCTAGGATGCGTGCTAAGAAAGATTGCTTTGTGAAAGCGTGTTCTAGTTTCCATGATAATAATGATGAAGATCTAAAAGTTATTGATGTGTCTCCTATTAAATCTTTGTTTTGCAATATGAATCTTGATAATGATGGGACTGGAGATGAGTCAACTTTAGTTAGAAGGCGTCCCAATGATTCGGAGTTTTTAGATCTTGATGCAAAATTTGGTAAAAGTGGGATTGAAGAGGTCAAAACTTTGGACAGCAATAAACCCACTATTTTGGATTTCAAGGAATTTAATTATGATAATTGCTCTTTGATAGATTGTATTTCCTTGTTGCAATCCGTGCTAAATTCTCCGCATGCTTATAGTCAAAATAAGGCTTTTACCAAACACATCGTTGATGCTTTCACGCAATCTTATGGAGAAAAACTTGAATTGGAAGTTTCTATCCCTAGAAAACTTTATGATGAGTGGTAACCTACTATTAAAATTAAAATTAAAGATCATGAATGATTTGCTTTGTGTGATTTGGGTGCTAGTGTTTCCACGATTCCAAAAACTTTGTGTGATTTGCTAGGTTTCCGTGAATTTGATGATTGCTCTTTAAAGGTGCATCTTGCGGATTCCACCATTAAAAAACCTATGGGAAGAATTAATGATGTTCTTATTGTTGCAAATAGGAATTATGTGCCCGTAGATTTCATTTTTCTTGATATAGATTGCAATCCTTCATGTCCTATTATTCTTGGTAGACCTTTTCTTAGAACGATTAGTGCAATTATTAATATGAAAGAAGGGAATATTAGATTCCAATTTACGTTAAGGAAAGGCATGGAACACTTTCCTAGAAATAAAATTAAATTACCTTATGAATCTATTATGAGAGCCACTTATGGATTGCCTACCAAAGATGACAATACCTAGATCTATCCTTGCTTTTATGCCTAGCTAGGGGCGTTAAATGATAGCGCTTGTTGGGAGGAAACCCAATTTTATTTTTGTTACTTGCTTTATAATTCTGTTTATTAATAAATAATTCATCTATCCTCTGTTTAGATGTGTTTTTATGCTTTTAATTAGTGTTTGTGACAAGTAGAACCTTTGGGAAGACTTGGGGAAAGTCTTTGTGATCTTGCTGTAAAAAACAGAAACTTTAGCGCTCACGAGAATAGCTGCCATTTTTTATTGAAGAGTGATATTTAGTTAATTATTTTTGCAGATGATTAATAGATAAATTCCTAACTTCCAGCAGTTTATTTTATAATTTTTGGGGTTCCATAAGTAGTCGAAACCTACAGATTACTACAGACTGTTCTGTTTTTGACAGATTCTGTTTTTCGTGTGTTGTTTGCTTATTTTGATGAATCTATGGCTAGTAAAAGAGTTTATAAACCATAAAGAAGTTGGAATACAGTAGGTTTAACACCAATATAAATAAAGAATAAGTTCATTACAGTACATTGAAGTAGTGTTTTGTTTTCTTTCGCTAACGGAGCTTATGAGTTTTCTGTTAAGTTTTGTGTTGTGAAGTTTTCAAATTTTGGGTAAGGATTTGATGGATTATGGAACAAGGAGTGGCAAGAGCCTAAGATTGGGGATGCCCAAGGCACCCCCAAGGTAAAATCCAAGGACAACCAAAAGCCTAAGCTTGGGGATGCCCCGGAAGGCATCCCCTCTTTTGTCTTCATCCATCGGTAACTTTACTTTGAGCTATATTTTTATTCACCACATGATATGTGTTTTGCTTGGAGCGTCTTGTATGATTTGAGTCTTTTCTTTTTAGTTTACCACAATCATCCTTGCTGTACACACCTTTTGGGAGAGACGCACATAAATTGGAATTTGTTAGAATACTCTATGTGCTTCACTTATATTTTTTAAGCTAGATAATTTAGCGTTAGTGCTTCACTTATATCTTTTTAGAGCACGGTGGTGGTTCTATTTTATAGAAATAATTGATCTCTCATGCTTCAATTATATTATTTTGAGAGTCCTAATATAATAGGCATCCAAGATCGGTATAACAAAAACTATCATACAAAAAGTGCATTGGATATTATGAGAAGTTTGATACTTGATAATTGTTTTGAGAGATGAAGATGGTGATATTAGAGTCATGCTAGTTGAGTAGTTGTCGATTTGAGAAATACTTGTGTCAAAGTTTGTGATTCCCGTAGCATGCACGTATGGTGAACCGTTATGTGATGAAGTCGGAGCATGATTTATTTATTGATTGTCTTCCTTATGAGTGGCGGTCGGGGACGAGTGATGATCTTTTCCTACCAATCTATCCCCTAGGAGCATGCGCGTAGTACTTTGTTTCGATAAATAATAGGTTTTTGCAATAAGTATGTGAGTTCTTTATGACTAATGTTGAGTCCATGGATTATACGCACTCTCACCCTTCCAGCATTGCTAGCCTCTCTAATACCGCGCACCTTTCGCCGGTATCACACCCACCATATACCTTCCTCAAAACAGCCACCATACCTACCTATTATGGCATTTCCATAACCATTCCGAAATATATTTCCATGCAACTTTCCACCGTTCCGTTGTTATGATACGCTTCATCATTTTCATATTGCTTTGCATGATCATGTAGTTGACATCGTATTTGTGGCAAAGTCACCGTTCATAATTCTTTCATACATGTCACTCTTGATTCATTGCGTATCCCGGTACTCCGCCAGAGGCATTCACATAGAGTCATATTTTGTTCTAAGTATTGAGTTGTAATTCTTGAGTTGTAAGTAAATAAAGTGTGATGATCATCATTATTAGAGCATTGTCCCAAGTGAGGAAAGGATGATGGAGACTATGATCCCCCTACAAGTCGGGATGAGACTCCAGACAAAAAAAGAAAGAAAAAGAGGCCATAAAAACAGAAAAGGCCCAAATAAAAAAATGAGAGAAAAAGAGAGAAGGGACAATGTTACTATCCTTTTACCCCACTTGTGCTTCAAAGTAGCACCAAGATCTTCATGATAGAGAGTCTCCTATGTTGTCACCTTCATATACTAGTGGGAATTTCACATTATAGAACTTGGCTTGTATATTCCAATGATAGGCTTCCTCAAAATGCCCTAGGTCTTCATGAGCAAGCAAGTTGGATGCACACCCGCTTAGTTTATTTTGTTGAGCTTTCATACACTTATACCTCTAGTGCATCCGTTGCAAGGCAATCCCTACTCACTCACATTGATATCTATTAATGGGCATCTCCATAGCCCGTTGATACGCCTAGTTGATGTGAGACTATCTTCTCCTTTTTTGTCTTCTCCACAACCACCATTCTATTCCACCATAGTGCTATATCCATGGCTCACGCTCATATATTGCGTGAAGATTGAAAAAGTTTGAGAACATCAAAAGTATGAAACAATTGCTTGGCTTGTCATCGGGGTTGTGCATGATTTAAATATTTTGTGTGGTGAAGATAGAGCATAGCCAGACTATATGATTTTGTAGGGATAACTTTCTTTGGCCATGTCATTTTGAGAAGACATGATTGCTTAGTTAGTATGCTTGAAGTATTACTATCTTTATGTCAATATTAAACTTTTATCTTGAATCTTTAGGATCTGAATATTCATGCCATAGTAAAGAGATTTACATTGAGAATATGCTACAAAGCATTCCACATCAAAAATTCTGTTTTTATCATTTACCTACTCGAGGACGAGCAGCGGTAGGGTGAAATTTGCCTTCAGTGGTCCAAAGATCATCTTTCTGTCTATCGCTGACATAAGACACTTGAGGGTCTTTGTTCTTATGCTTATTTCCATTGGTGGATGCTGATCGGGATCATGTCCCTAACAAGAACCCCACACTAAGCAGAAAATGCTTCCTTGGTCCGGCTGGGTTCAATCGGTTGGCCATCGCCCGCGATTGCTGTGATCGTGAACCTTTCATCCTGGCGCAACCTTTTCTTTGGGCCTTGTCTCTTACCGAAGTTTGGCTCGATCCGGAGGGCTAGAAAATAAGAAATAAGAGAGTTAATATGTGTACATACCAAAACAATTAATTCATCAATTAGCTAGTCAGCACATGCTTAATTAATATATATACCTGGCCGGACTTCGTTCGGTCAACGGAGTCGTAATCACGGTCTCCTTCTTCCACCGGCATTCGGTCACCGGAGCCATCATGATCATGTCATTCCTCCTCCATTGTTCGATCACCGGAGCCTACTTCACCCTCTCCTTCCAGACCATTGGTGTTGTTGAGATACGATAAGACATCACCTCCGCCGAGGATTATGTCCCCCAACAATTGTTCCACTTCCAAGTCTCGGTGCTCCATAGTTTATGCAAATACTACAAACATGGCAATTAATATACAAACATGACAGATGGATATATTAGTGGCAAAACATAGACCTAGCTAGCTAATCACAACAAGGAATCATATTAGTGGCATCGACACTTCTACGGGTTGGGGTGGCCTCGACAACACTTCTAGGGTTTGGGGTGGCCTCGACGACAACGCTCTTTTAACTTGGTAAATTTGGGTGGCCTCGGCAATGCTTCTAGGGTTTGGAGTGGCCTCGACAATGCTTCTAGGGTTTGGGTGTCATCGACGACAACGCTCTTTGAACTTGGTAAATTTGGGTGGTCTCGGCACGCTTCTAGGGTTTGGGCCGGACCGCCTCTCTCATGAATGTCCGACGTCCGAACCGACAAGGGATTTAACAAAATGGCGCCATTCTGGATGTGCAGAAAATGGTCCATATTTTTCATGGTATCATCTACCCTTCTATATGTCATGTTGTCTAGTGTCAAAGAACTCAAGAAAACCATGACTTCATCATTAGCCGGAAATGACAGACGCACAATGGTACGAAGCTCTTCAAAGTTGTTTTGGAACGGAGTTCCCGATAGAATAATTCGCTTTTTGGTACAAAGTTCAGCAAGAGCCTTCCGAATATCGCTATTTGGAACGCCTTTGATGAAATTCGTACCAAAAGGCGAATTATTCTATCAGGAACTCCGTTCCAAAACAATTTTGAAGAGCTTCGTAGCATCATACGCCTGTTACTTCTGGCAAATGATGAAGCCATGGATTTCTTCAATACTTTGACAAACAACGTGACATATAGAAGAATATATATATATATATATATGAGATCAGAAAAAAAATTGGATCAACTTGTGCACATCCATAATGGGTGCATTCTTGATAAATCTGGACCCTCGACCCCTCGACGACCCTCGACCCTGTACCCTAGTTCACGACCCTCGACCGCTCGGTGATCCACGACCCTCTACCCTAGTTCCTGACCCTCGACCCCCTCATGCCATGTCCGACGTCCCCCCTCATGTCATGTCCGACGTCCGGACCGACAAGGGATTTAACAAAATGGTGCCATTCTGGATGTGCAGAAGATGGTCCCTAGTTTTCCTGATCTCATCTACCCTTCTATATGTCACATTTGTCTAGTGTCAAAGGATTCAAGAAAACCATGGCTTCATCATTAGGCGAAAGTAATAGGCGCATGATGGTATGAAGCTCTCCAAAGTTATTTTGGAACGGAGTCCCAGATAGGATAATTCACTTTTTGGTACAAAGTTTAGCAAGAGCCTTCCGAATATCGCTATTTGGAAGGCCTTTGCTGAAATTAGTACCAAAAGGCGAATTATCCTATCCGGGACTCTGTTCCAAAATAACTTTAGAGAACTTCGTACCATCATGCCCCGGTTACTTCCGGCTAATGATGAAGCCATGGATTTCTTCAATACTTTGACACAAGGCAACCTCTCGACCCCTTGACGACCCTCGACCCCTCGGTGTTCCTCGACCCTCGACCCCTCGATGACCCTCGACCCTCGAACCCTCAGCGACCCTCGACCTGTACCATAGTTCATGACCCTCGACCGCTCGGCGATCCACGACCCTCTACCCTAGTTCCCGACCCTCGACCCCCTATTGTCATGTCCGACGTCCCCCCTCATGTCATGTCCGACGTCCGGACCGACAAGGGATTTAACAAAAATGGCGCCATTCTGGATGTGCAGAAGATGGTCCCTATTTTTCCTGATCTCATCTACCCTTCTATATGTCAGGGGCACGGTGCTCACAGAGGAGGCATCGGGTTGGGGCGGGCCGGGCGGCATCGGTGTTGGGCCGGGGCAGCGTCGGTGTCGGGGCGGGTTGGGAGACGTCGGGTCGGGCGG
This sequence comes from Triticum urartu, assembly GCF_003073215.2. Lineage (NCBI taxonomy): Eukaryota > Viridiplantae > Streptophyta > Magnoliopsida > Poales > Poaceae > Triticum > Triticum urartu. The sequence continues at coordinate 370,904,214 of NC_053026.1, read as the reverse complement.
CGGCGGCGACGACGTCGCGGTGGAGCAGCCTAACGGTGTCGGCGACGACACGGTGGAGCAGGGCTCGGCGGCGACGGCGACGAGGAGCAGCGCTGGGGCGGAGAAGAAGTGATCTGCAGAAACTGCTAAGTCTTTGCTATATATACACAAAGCATTGGTCCCGGTTCGCAGCACCAACCGGGACCAATGCCCCCCTTTAGTCCCAGTTGGTGCCACCAACCGGGACCAAAGGTCTCTTTTCAGTAGCCCAAAGGGCGGGAACTTCTCCTTTTTTCTTCTTCTCCTCTTTTTTTTCTTCTTCCTCTTCTTATTTTTCTCTCCTCTTCTTCTCTTCCTCTTCTCCTTCTTTCTCTTCTTATTTTTTTTCCTCTTCTTCTCTTTTTTCTCCCCTTTTTCCTCTCTTTCTTTTTCTTCCCTTCTTGCTCCTTCCTTCTTCCCCTTTTCCATACATATAAAAGTTTAAAAAATACATACATACATATATATAAAAAGAAAGCATATATAACAAAAAAGCATATATAACAAAAAAAGCAACGCGGCGGCGGCAGGGCAGGGGCGCGGTGCTCATAGAGGAGGCGTCGGGGCGGGCCGGGGCAGCGTCGGCATCAGGGCGGGTGGCGGCGGCGGCGACGTCGCGGTGGAGCAGCCTGACGACATCGGCGATGACACGGTGGAGCAGGGCTCAGCGGCGACGGCGATGAGGAGCAGCGCTGGGGCGTCGGGCGAAGAAGAAGTGATCTGCAGAAACTGCTAAGCCTTTGCTATATATACACAAAGCATCGGTCCCGGTTCGTAGCACCAACCGGGACCAATGCCCCCTTTAGTCCCGGTTGGTGCCACCAACCAGGACCAAAGGTCTCTTTTCAGCAGCCCAAAGGGCGGGAAACAGAGACCTTTGGTCCTGGTTGGTGGCACCAACCGGGACCAAAGAGGGGCATTGCTCTCGGTTCGTGGCACCAACCGGGACCAATGGCCTTGCACAGCGGCGTGGTGGGAGTTTAGTCCCACCTCGCTAGTTGAGAGAGTGTCGCACATGTTTATAAGGCGCGGTGCGCCTGAGCTTTCTAGCTCCTCTCTAAAGCAGGATTACGGGCCTAACCACTCTATATCTGCATGTGGGCCTGTTGGGCCTTCTGCGTGCCTGAATCCTAACCCAACACGCTGGTTGGGTTTCTAGTCGTATTCACGCCATGGTGGCCCAGTAGGCGGTATTTTTTTAATTTTTTCCAGTATTTTTGTTTTGTTTTTTGCATTATTTATTTCCTTTTGTTTTTTGTTTTATTTTTTAAATTATTTTTGATTTTAGGTCAGAAAAATTATAAACGTTCTGTTAGTGCCATTAGTTTTCAAATTTGAATAGTTTAAATTTGAATTCTTTGACATTTGTGTGAATCACCAATTTGTGATTAACTTTACTATAAAAATAGATTTTGGAGTGATTCTTTTTCCTGCTATTTATTATTACTATGTTTTATCATTATATTCAAAAACAGATTTTGTTATTTTAGTTTCTAACAAAAAATCTTTATGATAATTCTTTTTACTATTAAAGTTTCTAACAAAAAAATGTTCTTTATGAAAATTCATTTTGCTTTTAATGTTTTGAACAGAAAATACTTTGGTAATTTTAGTTGCATAAATTTTATATAATTTTAGTTTCAATAATACTAGAGGTTTATAAAAGCTTTTTAGTTGATTCCTTTTGCTATTAGAGTTTCATTAAAATTTCTAGTTCATTCTTTTTTCTATTAGAGTTTCATTAAAGTTTTCTAGTTCATTCTTTTAGTTTATTATTTTTTCTATTATAGTTTCATAAAAGTTTTCTAGTTCATTCTTTTTTATATTAGTTCATTCTTTGAGCTAAATGACCCTGAAATTGAAAAGCATTTCAGATGAACTCTGAAGAGGTTGAAAATTGGCATGGTATCATTATTTCACCCACATAACATGTGCTAAAAAGTTGAGAGGGTTACGGAAAAAGCTAGATGCACTTCGTGTACAAAATGGACAATATCTTTCGAAGTATCATGGTTTCGAACGAAAACTCATCTGTTACAAAGGGATTTCATTTTTTGAATTTATTTGAACTCCAGACTTTTTGTGTGTTCAAAATGAACCATTCGAAGCCACATCGTCAATTTTCAACCCTTTTCTGACTTCATCTGTTATTTTTCATGCATTTACTGATTTTTTTTGAGCTAAATGACCCTGAAATTGAAAAGCACTCCAAATGAACTCTGAAGAGGTTGAAAATTGGCATGATATCATCATTCCACCCACATAGCATGTGCTAAAAAGTTGAGAGGGTTACGGTAAAAACTGGATGCACTTCATGTACAAAATAGACAATCTCTTTCGAAGTATCAGGGTTTCGGACGAAAACTCATCTGTTATAAAGGGATTTCATTTTCTTGAACTTATTTGAACTTCAGACTTTTTGTGTGTTCAAAATGAACCATTCAAAGCCACATCATCAATTTTCAACCCTTTCTGACTTCATTTGTTATTTTTCATGCATTTATTGATTATTTTTCTTCCACATGGGTGTGCGTCCCTTAGCATCATTCGGAATAGATAGTCCGCCTAGACCCTTTCCAAAGATTACGTGTAAATCATTGACCATAGCAAGTACGTGATCATTGGTACACATGGCGGGCTTCTTCCGGTGATCTGCCTCGCCTTTGAAATGCTTGCCTTTCTTTAGACATTGATGGTTGGTCGGAAGAAATTGACGATGCCCTAGGTACACATTCTTCCTGCATTTGTCCAGGTATATACTTTCGGTGTCAGCTAAACAATGCGTGCATGCATGGTATCCCTTGTTTGTCTGTCCTGAAAGGTTACTGAGAGCAGGCCAATCATTGATGGTTACAAACAACAATGCATGCAGGTCAAATTCCTCATGTCTGTGCTCATCCCACACACGTACACCGTTTCCATTCCACAGCTGTAAAAGTTCTTCAACTAATGGCCTTAGGTACACACCAATGTCGTTGCCGGGTTGCTTGGGGCCTTGGATGAGAACTGGCATCATAATGAACTTCCGCTTCATGCATAGCCAAGGAGGAAGGTTATAAATACATAGAGTCACGGGTCAAGTGTTGTGATTGCTGCTCTGCTCCCCGAAAGGATTAATGCCATCCACGCTTAAACCAAACCATACATTCCTTGCGTCACCTGCAAATTCAGCCCAGTACTTTCTCTCGATTTTTCTCCACTCCGACCCGTCAGCGGGTGCTCTCAACTTCGTGTCTTTCTAACGGTCCTCTCTGTGCCATCGCATCAACTTGGCATGCTCTTTGTTTCTGAACAGACGTTTCAACCATGGTATTATAGGAGCATACCACATCACCTTCACAGGAACCCTCTTCCTGGGGGCTCGCCGTCAACATCACCAGGGTCGTCTCGTCTGATCTTATACCGCAATGCACCGCACCCCGGGCATGCGTTCAAATACTCGTACGCACGGCGGTAGAGGATGCAGTCATTAGGGCATGCATGTATCTTCTACACCTCCAATCCTAGAGGGCATACGACCTTCTTTGCTGCTTACGTACTATCGGGCAATTCGTTATCCTTTGGAAGCTTCTTCTTCAATATTTTCAGTAGCTTCTCAAATCCTTTGTCAGGCACACCATTCTCTGCCTTCCACTGCAGCAATTCTAGTACTGTACCGAGCTTTGTGTTGCCATCTTCACAATTGGGGTACAACCCTTTTTTGTGATCCTCTAACATGCGATCGAACTTCGGTTTCTCCTTTTCACTGCACTGTCTCTTTGCATCAACAGTGACCCGGCACAGATCATCATCGGGCACATCGTCGGGTTCCTCTTGATCTTCAGCTTCCCCCGTTGCAGCATCACCGTATTCGGGGGGCACATAGTTGTCATCATCCTCTTCTTCTTCGCTGTCTTCCATCATAACCCCTATTTCTCCGTGCTTGGTCCAAACATTATAGTGTGGCATGAAACCCTTATAAAGCAGGTGGGTGTGAAGGATTTTCCGGTCAGAGTAAGACTTTGTATTCCCACATATAGGGCATGGACAACACATAAAACCATTATGCTTGTTTGCCTCAGCCACTTCGAGAAAATTATGCACACCCTTAATGTACTCGGAGGTGTGTCTATCACCGTACATCCATTGCCGGTTCATCTGCGTGCATTATATATAATTAAGTGTGTCAAAAACCATTATAGAACATCATGAATAGATAAGTGACCAAATTAATAGAAGTTCATCATCACATTAAAACCAAAGTACATACATAGTTCTCGTTGAACAACATATAGCTCTCGAGAGCATCTAATTAAGGCCCTGTTTGGTTCATAAGTCCTAGGACTTTTTTTAGTCCCAACTTATAAGTCCCAAGTCCCTAAAAAGTCCCTACATGTTTGGTTCCTGGGACTTATAAGTCTCTATAAGACCATATTACAACTATAAGTCCCTATAAGTCCCTCCTTGAGAGGCTTATTTCATAAGTCTCAAATGCCCACTTTAAGTCCCTATAAGTCCCTCCTGTTTGGCTTAGATGGGACTTATAGGGACTTATTTAAGTCCCTAGACCAATAAGTCCCTGGAAACAAACACCCTCTAAACCATACATTGGAACTATGTAAAACATTAATGCAACAACAAATGCGATCATAATCGCAACCAAGGTAACAATTGATCCAACGGCATAATGATACCAAGCCTCGGTATGAATGGTATATTTTCTAATCTTTCTAATCTTCAAGCGCATTGCATCCATCTTGATCTTGTGGTCATCGACGACATCCGCAACATGCAAATCCAATATCATCTTCTCCTCCTCAATTTTTTATTTTTTTCCTTCAAGTAATTGTTTTCTTCTTCAACTAAATTTAACCTCTCGACAATAGGGTCGGTTGGAATTTCCGGTTCACATACCTCCTAGATAAAAAATCTATGTCACGTTGGTCGGCATAATTTTCATAAACAATAAATGAACCAAATAGTTATAAAAGATAATATATACCACATCCGAATCATATATAGGACGAGGGCCGACGGAGGCGGATACCAAAACCATCGCACTATATAATAACAAACAATAACAAAAGTAAGAAAATGTGATCATAATCGCAACCAAGGTAACAATTGATCTAAATCATACAAGTAAGATTTTTTTTTCCTTTTAGAAAGAAGATAAGAACAAGAGGCTCACCACGGTGGTGCCGGCGACGAGATCGGCGTGGGCGATCGACGACGGTGAATACGAGGACGGGACGTGACGGACCGCTAAACCTAGACAAATCTTGAGGAAAATGGAATTTGGAGGTCGAGCTTGGAGAGGAGAAAGCTTAAGTAGTGTGGCTCGGGCATTTCATCGAACACCTCATGTGCATAGGAGGTGAGCTAGAGCACCGCAAACCTCTCCCACGGCCGACCAAAAAAATAGAGCAGTGAGCGGGCAGGGGGTATATATAGGCTTCTTTTTAGTCCCGGTTGGTGGCTAGAATCGGGACAGAAGGCCCCTCTTTGGTCCCGGTTCCTGCCATGAACCGGGACCAATGGATGTGGGCCAGGAGCGAGGCCCATTGGTCCTGATTCGTGTCTGGAACCGGGACCAAAGGGTCCAGACGAACCGGGACCAATGCCCCACGAGGCCCGACCGACCCCCTGGACGCACGAACCAGGACTAATGGACTGGTCAGGCCTGAACCAAAGCCCTGTTTTCTACTAGTGTCAAAGCCATTGGACGGTCAATAGGAGAAGATAAGGCAACCCCTTGCACACCACAGAAGGGGCAAGCTCACAGGTGGACGCCCACCAGACTTGGAACGAAACGTCAGGTCAAGGGAAGATCACCAATGGCGCGGCATCAGGAGATAGCCTCCTGCCAGACCTGACGAGAGAAAGAGAAGCCGACAAGGATGTGTTGCGTGTCCTCGGTCTCCTGATCACAAAGGACACAACGATACGGGCAAGGAATCCCACGGTATGCGAGGTGGTCGACACTCCGGCACCTGTCCTGGAGCCAGATGAAGATCTTGATATATAGGGAAGCCCACATCTTCCACGTGAGCTTCGAGTGGGGGCGGGGTAGATCCAAGGAGGTCCAACACCAGATGAGCTTGTCTAATAAAGCTAAGAGAGGAATGTGATGAAGTCGGTGCCAAGGATTGACATACAGGACCATCGCATCGGGGCCAAGAGCGCCATGGATGTCCCAAGCCCAAGATCAAAGGTGCAAGCCTTCACAGACCATGCTACTCTTCTGACGTTTACGTGGAACAAGGGCGAAGATGAGGGAGCAAATCGGCCATTATTGCAGGAGACGAGCAGCTCCTCACTTATCCTGAGACGTGTTCCTCCCAGAGTAAAAGTTGGAAGAAAGGGGGTGGAATATAAGATAAAAACAATAATTTTAAGAAACCGTGGATATGTTATATGGGGTCTAATCCCCTCACCTAGAAATTTTCACCTCAAAAATGAGCATAGCTCAGATGGCTAGGTTCCTTGTGGTGAAATCAACCCACTGAGTTCAAGTCCTTAGTTGACACATGTGGTCGTATTTTTCTGGATTTATTCGAGACTTTTTGGTGATATTCATTCCGCGGTATGGCGTGCCCGTCAACTACAAAGTGTTTGTGGCAACTTTATCAAACTTAAGATTTGTTGGCTCAACCTTTTTGATGTGCTCATAGGGACAGGGTGTAAGTGTGTGCCTTCGTAGGGATGATTACGCATGCGTGTATTGAGCGTTTGCATTTGTACTACGTTTAAAAAAAAGAAATTATTGTCTCAAATATTTTTTTTGAAGGAAGTTGTGAACTGATCCTAGCTTAGATGGTTAGGTTCTTTGTGCTGGAACCAACTCACTAGGGTTCAAATTCTAAATTTGGCATTGGTGCCCGCATTTTTCAGAATTTATTTCAGGCTTTCAATGGAAGGAGACATCCCCGTTGACTATGGAGGTGACTGTGATGACTTCCTTAATGTCAAAATAATGTGTCGGCTCAATCTCGCAGAGGTGCTCATAGGAGAAATATATGTGTGCGTTCATATGGGTGGGTGAATGTATATGATGTATCAGCATCTACTTCTGTATAGTAAATGTTAGAAGGGAATAGAGAAGGAGATTAGCGTAATGCGATGGATGTTGTATTCTGCCTCATAGGCGAGTATATATAGTAGTACAGACTTGGAGGACCAGAAGCCTCTCCTAGAGATAAGTTAGGAGATGGATTGCAAATTTTAAACTATCAAATACATGTAAACCAAATAGAATATCTCTTAACATCCCCCTTAGTTGTAGTGGTAGCATTGCAGACAACAGGAGCGTCGCGGATGGTCAGACTGGAAAGAAGCAGCCGACGGGCCGACATTCCCCCGCAATCGAAACGCGAGCATCGTGGACGGCGTAGCGTTGCCGACGCTTGAAATGTAGAGGAAGCCGGACGAGTTGCTCAAGCAAGGTGATAACCCTTTGTGCCGTTGTCGAGGTAGCCGAGAGCGTGGGTGGTGTAGTCGTGGTTGAGGTAGCCATGCGAAGAACGCCGTGGTCGAGGTAGCCATGCGAAGAATGTCGTGGTTGATGTCGAGTCGGGGTGGCCGGTGTCGAGAGGAAGTCGCCGTGGAGCCGCGAGCGCAAGGCACCAGGAAGAAGATATTATTGACGAGGCATCACGCCGGGTTTGCCAAGTCCAGGGACATGTCGTGAATGAAGGCACACATCGGTGTTGCTGGCACTGGACATGTGTAGATGGATGAAGTCGATGTTGACTAGGCGCCGCCCAAAGCTTGCCAGCCCCGGAGACACGTCGTGGACAAAGGCACGCGTCGGTGTTGCCAGCATCGGGCATGCGTAGATGGGACCAACACAAGTTATACGCCATGTCGAGGGGGCTATCAGAGAAGGACTCGACAAGGATTGCGGCGCCAATCGGCGTGAGGTGGTGTCGCCTACGGTGGTCGAAGTAGATGAAGTGGTCGGGGAAGACAGCAGTGACGCTGGTGATGAGCTGGTGCTAGACGAAGCCGAAAAGGTGGACGGTGGTGGCTTGGTTAGGAGCGCGGCGACGGTGCTCAAAGTAGGCGACAAAGAACCCGACAGTGTGATGAAGATCGGTGGGACGGTGGCGTTCCCGTGCCTAGGGAGCGGTGCAACACATACCACGTAGAAGTCGACGCGCAGGAACGGCGAAGTGCACCGTAGCGCTACGGCCCGAAGGGCGACACAGCCACAACGCACGGGTCGGGGCGGCGGTGCGAAGACCTCAGGGCGGTGGCTTTGACCACTTGTCGCGCGTTACGGCCTAAAGGGGCAACGCAACGGCGATGCGAGAGTCAGTGCAGCCACAGGGACGACCTCGGGGCGGCGGCGTGGACCGTGTGCCGCGGCGCTACGAGCCGAAGGAGAGATGCAGCGGTGGCGCGGGGTTGGTGCAGTAGCGGGCAGAACCACAGGGCGGCGACACGGCGACAACCCATTGCTCGATTGGTAGAGGGGCGTGTTATACTCGGGGACAGTCATGACGGGACCCGCGGAGGCGCATGCAACTGACTGATCAGGTCACTTCGCGGCGTGGATGGAGCAGATCGTTGCGGGCGGGTGATCAATCCGATCGCACACGAGGTCGAGGCCGCTGCTCGGTGACGATGATGACGTCGCGGACGGTGAAACAGGGTGGTCGAGCAGACCAAGGCGATGACGATTGACGGGGAATGGTGTGCGGACGAGCGCGTCCAGCTCCCAATGCCCGAGCGGCCAACGCAACGCCGACGCCCGAGCGGTTAAGCCTGAGCAGCCAACGCAGCACTGACGCCTAAGCGGCCAGGCCCGCGCGGCCAGGCCCGCGCGGCCAACGCAGTGCCGTGCCTGAGACGACTATATGGTGGTTGTGGAAACGGTAGCATGCAGGAGCCCTGTTTGGAACGGGGCGGCCACGGCCGACATAGAGCGATTGGCGGGAAGACTCGCGGGCGACGGGCCGGCCGCCGGGTTGAAGAAGAGGCCGGGTGGTCATGCCGGTGTCGGAATAGAGGCGCAGGGTCGACGGCAGTGGCAGGCGACGCAAACCGATCTTAGGTCCGAAAATCAAAAAGAAAAATACCGATTGTGACGATGGTGGGAGAGAGAAAAACCCGAATCAAAAGATCGGGAAGAAGACTCTACGTACGGGCGGTGTGGTCCTCGATGACAATTATGGAAATCGACCTTCCCGGAGGTGGCGCGATGTAGAAGCAGCGGCGGCGACGGTTAGCGGTTGGATTGGGATTAGACTGATACAATGTTATAAGGGAATAGAGATGGATGTTGGTGTAATCAATGGATATGGATGAGTATATATGGGAGTGCAGATTTGGTATGAAGGGTAAAAAGCCTCTCTTAAGATATGATAAGAATGGAATTATAAATTCTAGACTATCAAGTATTCCCTCCGTCTTACTATGTATGGAGGGCAAAAAGCCTCTCTTAAAATATGGTAAGAATGGGATTATAAATCCTAGACTATCAAGTATTTCCTCCGTCTTACTATAATGTAAGAAGTTTTTTTGAAGGACGGAGGGAGTACATCTCTAACGGTAAAAAGAGATTTACTAGAGTTTTTTTTTAATGGAATCTGCTAGGGTTGCCGTAAGGAGGCTGCATTTTCTTTTGAAAGATGTATACTACTAGAAGGGTCCGCATGTGCAACGCGATCCTAAACGAAACGCACAACACTTCATCAAAATAAAAATAAGAGCAGATGCTCCCTTCGCGCCATCTCCGCGCCGCCGTGCGGCAGAGAAGCCACCGCCCCCCAGCCGCCGGAGAAGTCTGCTCCGGAAAGCTCGACGCCGATGTGATCCGGCGCAACAAGGCCATCACGGTCCACATGCGCGCCGGCCGCGTCGGCGAGGCCGAGCGCCTATTTGACGCCATGCCCCGCCGCTCCACGTCCACCTACAACGCCATGCTTGCCGGGTATGCCTCCAATGGACGCCTCCCTGTGGCGCTCTCCCTCTTCCGTTCCATCCCACGCCCGGACACATTCTCCTACAACACTCTCCTCCATGCGCTGGCAGTCTCATCCTCCCTCACTGGCGCCCGCAGCCTGTTCGACGAAATGCCAGTGAAGGACTCAGTGACATACAACGTCATGATCTCGTCTCATGCCAACCATGGGCTTGTCTCTCTTGCACGGAAGTACTTCGATCTTGCTCCGGAGAAGGATGCTGTCTCATGGAACGGCATGCTTGCTGCTTATGTCCGGAATGGACGGGTTCAAGAAGCAAGGCAGTTGTTTAATTCAAGGACAGAGTGGGATGCCATTTCTTGGAACGCCTTGATGGCTGGGTATGTGCAGTTGGGTCGGATGGCAGAAGCACAGGAGCTTTTCGATAGGATGCCGCAAAGAGATGTTGTTTCCTGGAACACCATGGTGTCAGGTTATGCCAGGGGAGGGGATATGGTGGAGGCAAGAAGGATGTTCGACATGGCACCCGTGCGTGATGTGTTCACATGGACAGCAGTAGTTTCTGGGTATGCTCAAAATGGAATGCTGGAGGATGCCCGGATGGTGTTTGATGCCATGCCTGAGAGGAACCCAGTGTCATGGAATGCAATGGTGGCAGCATATGTCCAGCGGAGGATGATGGAGAAAGCAAAGGAGCTATTTGACATCATGCCCTGCAGGAATGTGGCATCATGGAACACAATGTTGACAGGGTATGCTCAGGCAGGGATGTTGGATGAGGCAAGGGCAGTTTTTGACATGATGCCGCAGAAAGATGCAGTCTCTTGGGCTGCAATATTGGCTGCATACGCACAAGCTGGTTTCAGTGAGGAAACCCTACAGCTGTTCATCAAAATGGGGCGGTGCGGTGAGTGGGTGAATAGATCAGCATTCGCTTGTTTGTTGAGCACATGTGCTGACATTGCTGCACTCGAGTGTGGAATGCAGCTGCATGGGAGGTTGATTAAAGCTGGGTACGGCTTGGGTAGGTTTGTTGGGAATGCACTCTTAGCTATGTACTTCAAATGTGGAAACATGGAGGATGCTCGAAATGCATTTGAGCAGATGGAGGACAGGGATGCAGTTTCTTGGAATACTGTGATCGCCGGTTATGCACGTCATGGTTTTGGCAAGGAAGCACTTGAGGTGTTTGATATGATGAGAGCAACATCAACCAAGCCAGATGATATTACTCTAGTAAGAATGTTCTTCCTTGAGCTTTGTTTCTAAGACTATTTGTTGGAAAAGGTACTTTATGGGGAATTAGTGCTGCTAACTAACCAATTCGTCTATAGTGATACTTCTGCTCAATTGTGTAGATTTTTTTTATTAGTCAGTAGTATTTTATTAGATCTCCATCAAGTTCACTTGCTTTTGGTAGAGCTTTTACAGCAAAAGTCTTCAGAGAATTGACCTACTTTAGCTAGTCTGTAAGAGTAATGAGCTCATACATTTGTTTCCTTGTGCTCTTCTTAAGCTTTTCAGTTGATTTTGACTTTCAGGTTGGAGTACTTGCAGCTTGTAGTCATTCTGGCTTGGTCGAGAAAGGCATTTCATACTTTTATTCAATGCACCGCGATTTTGGTGTGACAGCGAAGCCTGAACATTATACTTGTATGATAGACTTGCTTGGACGAGCTGGTCGATTAGATGAAGCACAGGGCCTTATGAAGGACATGCCATTTGAGCCAGATGCTACCATGTGGGGTGCATTGCTTGGTGCGAGTAGGATCCACCGCAATTCCGAACTAGGCAAGAGTGCAGCTGAGAAAATATTTGAGTTGGAGCCTGAAAATGCTGGCATGTATGTCTTGCTTTCAAATATATATGCATCTTCTGGCAACTGGCGTGATGTGGGGAAGATGAGAGTTATGATGGAGGATCGTGGTGTGAAAAAAGTGCCTGGATTCAGTTGGATGGAAGTACAAAACAAAGTACACACTTTCTCGGTTGGTGACTGTGTGCACCCCGAAAAGGAAAAGATATATGCTTTCCTGGAAGACCTTGACATGAGGATGAAGAAAGCTGGCTATGTGTCAGCTACAGAAATGGTTTTGCATGATGTGGAGGACGAAGAGAAGGAACACATGCTAAAGTATCATAGCGAGAAGCTTGCTGTTGCTTATGGTATTCTAAATATTCCTATTGGGAGGCCTATCCGAGTGATAAAAAACCTCAGAGTATGCGGAGATTGTCACAATGCTTTCAAGTATATCTCTGCAATTGAGGGCAGGCTGATCATCCTGCGGGATTCTAACCGCTTTCACCACTTCAGAGATGGTTCTTGTTCATGTGGTGATTACTGGTGACTGGAGAGTAGAATCTGGTATGAAGTATTCCTGACGGAATTTACAGTTGACAACAAACAATGACCATGCAATGCGAGATGCAGACACAAATTAATAGGGATTGTGATGACTGGGTCTGGCCATCCATCCACTAGGCCTACTACTGAAGCACTGCTCCAAGGAATATGTTTGTTGGTCTACATATGGCCTTGCATTTCAATCACGTGTGCTGAGATGGGAAGGAGAATCCACAAAGAGTATATTTCCTATCTCATGTGATGGAAGCCTTGATCAACATTAATATGTGAGACAAGATTTTAGCTATGCATGTGTCAGTTGGAAGGACTTTGGACATCAAGGTATCATCCATGATAACTTGCCAACAGCGTAGCATGCCAGTTTAGGTGACCAGTACTGAAAAAACATGTACCGTAATAGTTTCCGTATTTGACCAGTACTGAAAAAACATGTACCGCAATAGTTTCCGTATTTAGTCGATCAAGAACTACAAGTGTTCTCACTACTTTGTTTTGAGCCCTCTACAGGATGAACCCGCAATGGATTATTATTCTGTATCCACTACTAAAGCAGCCATGGAGACATTTTGCTATGTCAGTTCAGTCAGAATAACCATGGCAGGAGAAGGGTATGTTCCATAGTCTTGCGTCACGTGGATAGTTGACGCATTGCTGGCTGAGCTGCAAGAAATATGATCTGAAATGCAAGCAGCAAGGGAGCAGGCCGGCTCAGTTTGTGTTCTCAAGGCGGCGGTTGCCTTCAGTTCATGCCTGGATGGATCTGTGGAATCTGCATTTATATTTCTGCTAATCCAAGTTTTCTTGCTTCCAATAATTCTGCCAAATCAGAAGGTTCGTGTGGAAAAAGAAGGCTGGAAAGAGTTTCGATGCCCAATTTTTTATAGATGGGTTGCAAGATGTTTACCTACGGTTAACAGAAACACGCACACACGCATGCTAGGACACTGGTGACCTAGCTAGCATCGACCATCCATCCTTACCAAGCATACACTAGGAAAAATGGACTTGCAAAAACCCAGTATGGAAATGGACTTCTGTTTTCTTCGTCCACACAAAGGATGGAAATCTAGTACTCAACCATGGATGAATTTTTTTTTGGTCTCTGGTAGTTACCAAATTTTTGGCATACCCATGCACCTTGCCCGTTCTACTTTTTTTTGTCAAGGTAGCCAGACTTTTGGTAGGGCCGATCTGAACTTGAACCAAACACCCCTTCTTCAGAAATGATGGTTGAGTTTGTGCCAATGTGCAAGTCATATTCTGAATTTTGATGTGCAACTTTTTTTGCTTGCATCAGTCCGTCTCAAGAACAGTTCTCCTCATGGCAAGGCAACTCGCTCTTTTAGAAGCTTCAACACATGAAATCGCCTCATCTCTGAGTTTTCTGGGGTGTATTTGGTGTCATCATCACATCACAAATAAAAAGACTGGAACATTCCACAAGAAAGAAACCTCCCTCTGAATCTGAACAATGTTCGCTTGCTCTGAGAGCATCTCCAACAGTTTGTATGTTAGCTCGTTGGTAAAATATGCCATGTCATCAACCAACACCTTAACATACAACATCTCCAATGGGTTGTATCTACTATGCCCAATAGGATGTGAGATAATAAATAAGGTGCTCTCTCATTTTACATTGGAACTTATGCAATGGGTGTTGGTTCATGTACATACAACCTTTCTCTCTTTCCTCATTTATTGCATGACACATCATCAAAAATTCTATGTGGCAAAGTCTACCAACAACTATATTACAATCATTAAAGATGCCCTGAGTAGATGATAGTAACATGCCAAAAGAAGATGGATGCCGACGTCTTGGTGGAGGAAAAGACCAACAATCAACGCCTCAACCCGTGCTCAAGCAAAGGACCAAGTGGTTCGTTTGCTCTGCACAAAAGGGGCACGTGTGAAAGGAAGGAAAGCCAACTGCAATGGCTTCAGGGAGAACTTGTAGAGTTCACAATGAAGCTACCTTATCTTTAGAGATGAGGGGTGGAATCGGTATGCCGACAGTGCAACGAGCATCATTCCAAGGATAACTCCAGCACGGATCATCATCAAATGTCCGTGAACATGTTCGGACATCATCAAATGTCTGCAGACACATTCAAGCATGTCATAGACAGCGATAAGGACCGAGATCATCTGACCAAATGTCTAGGACATCGGATTTTGCATTCATCTCCCAAAATTCTTTTACATACAACATGAAAGATGTGCTTCTTGCGATCAAAAGAGGCTTAAACCTCTCGCAACAAGGCGGTGCCAAGATCATTCAGAGCCCCCTCGGGGATCCGCCAGGAGAGTAGGATAGCTGTTTGGTGCCGCAGGCACCATGTTTCCTTTGTTTGCTTCTTCTTCCTTCTTTCCTTGATCTCCGGATCTCCGCCTTGTCATTTTGTCACCTGCTCCCTGCTCAATATCAATGAAACACCAGCCCTGGCTGGCCCTTCAATTTTTTTTCTTTTACATAGAAAAATGTCCTAAAAAAATAAGGTGGAGCTGCCGGCATTGGTAACTTTGTCGTGTTGGTCTGGTGGGTCGTTGGCTTCCGCCTCCAACACGTCGAAGAGGCGGGTGCACTCCGCCTTGTTGACGCAGAGCTGCACACTCACCGTGGATGATTTAGGTGCTATGCACGACCGATGATGCCCGGGTCCGCCACGACCATGGCTGCAACGACATCTTTGAACGCCCGCTCTGCCGAGAGCTAGTTCTCCGCCAGTTGATGCTCATCGAGAGATAGGTTGTACCGCTCCTCCTCCTACAACGCCCGGTACACGAACGCCCGTGGCACTTAGGCTCCTCCTTCGCCTCCATCAGAATCCGGTTGTAGTGTTGCTTCGTGTGCAACAGGGTGAACCCGGACTCCAACGCGGGCGCCTACTACTCCTCCCCCGCCTCCTCCATCCGCAAGTCGTCTAAGCTCTGCTCTAGAGAGTTCGGAGGTTGGCCCATCGGAATGTGGGCCTGGCGCTAGGCATCCACGCCCTGGACCTTGGTCGCCATTCCGGTGCAATGCAGTGGTGACAGCCGCCTCCACCTGCCACGAGAGGTCCTGGCCATTGTGACGATGGGCGAGCTGGGATAGTCAGAGAAGGTGATCAGAAGAGTAGGGCTTGGGGTGATGTCGGTCAGATTTAAATAGCCTAGGCAGGCGGAGGGATTTGGTGATCCACACTCACTCATTCCACATGAGGAAGGGCGTGAATCACATGCAAACAAGGCAGGCAGCCATGATCCCAGCTGCCCTGCCCAAGCATGGGGGGTGGCATTGCCTGACAAAGACAAAAGCCGAGGTTTCCTTCATGTGGAGTGCTGGAAGAAGATCATGTGCTCGCGGCGCCCGTAGGCGCATGTGTTGGTTGGTTAGCAAAACAAGCGCCCGTCGTCCAGCGAGGCAGCGAGCCAAACAACCAACAACCTGCGAGAGAGAGACGACACACGGGACAGCGCGGCGCGCACCCGTCCTCTTTCTATTTTCCGTGCGCTCCCTCCCCACAAGGCCACAACGTTCTCCCCACCTCTCTTCCCCCGGGCCCTCTCATATACGCCACCGCGCGCGCCCCGCTCCGCTCCTCCTCTCCCTTCCCTTCCCTTCCTCGGCGACCGCCCCAGGAAGCGCCTCCCCGCCCGCCTCCGCCAGGAAGGAAGGGGGCCGTCGTCGGGTCGGGTCGGGCCGGCCATGGCCTACAGGGCGGAGGACGACTACGACTACCTCTTCAAGGTCGTGCTCATCGGCGACTCCGGCGTCGGCAAGTCCAACCTCCTCTCCCGCTTCACCCGCAACGAGTTCAGCCTCGAGTCCAAGTCCACCATCGGCGTCGAGTTCGCACCAGGAGCATCCGGGTCGACGACAAGGTCGTCAAGGCCCAGATCTGGGACACGGCAGGCCAGGAGAGGTACTTATATATCTGTTGTTGCTTGAGTTTGCTTGGTAGATAGAAAAAACACGACCAAATGATCCTTTCCATTCTAGGCTGCCAGGTTCATCTTGTTCAACCATAGTCACGATTAATGGAAAATAGTGCATCACATTAAGAATTATATGTGCCCATTTTCCTAGTTCTCATCGCACCACATTGGGCAGAAACAGGGCTCGGTGACCTTCCTTTCCTTATGCATGTTGTTCTGTACAATCCTGCATTTTCATTTGTCCCAATAAATGTTAATCAGGGGGTACCTTGTTCTCTCTGGAACAACAAGCTAGTATTTTATATTGCCCAGACCCATACTAAAATTTAACTCTCTCTAACCATCGCTGTCAACAAATTCTATGTGAAATCGTTATTGGAATGCGTGATGCTTGTTTTGTCATATTTGATAATGATGTATAGATGTGTGAGCCAAAAATCCTATCAACGTCCACCTGGCATTGGATATAAAATACTGCTGCAACATCTGTAAGAGGCATGCGAGCACCATGTATTTGCAAACCTGGCTCTAAATGAAACGCTGCTTATCTGCTGCCCAGCTATAGATCGACTATTTAATTCCCCTAATTGTTGTCCAAAACGTATCTTGCTGCTAAGGATATTCTTTTGCTCATGCATTGGTTATTCAGTTGATGTTTACAGACAAATAGTTGCACTTGATGTGGCAAGGAGGGCCACACATTCAGTCTGCTGTAGGGATTTTACCCAGAATGTTCTGTATAACCTTTCTCAACATGGCTTAGTCAATCAGCTCTCAATCTGTCGCCAGTTTCACCAGCACAATTCCTACATCAATTCCCAATATTTTGATTGCTGTCAGCAAATTCTGTTTGAAATCGTTATTGGAATTAGTGATGTTTGTTTTGTCATATTTGATAATGATATATAGATATGTGAGCCGATGTTATTTAAATCCTATCACCCATCTGGCATTGGATATAAAAAAACTGTGATAGTGCTAGCTGCAACATCTGTAAGAGGGATGTGAGTACCATGTATTTGCAAACCTGGCTCTAAATGAGACGCTGCTTATCTGCTGTCCAGCTATAGATCGATTATTCAATTGTTGTCCAAAAAGTATGTTGCTGCTAAGAGCATTCCTTTGTTCATGCATAGATTATTCAGTTGATGTTTACAGACAAATAGTTGCACTAGGCTTTGCACAGAGGCTCACGTGTGTTTGACAAATACTCCCTCCGTTCCAAAATACTATGTGCAATCTGCTGTAGGGATTTTGCTGAGAGTGTTCTGTATAACCTGTTAAAACATGGCTTTTACTCAATCAGCTCTCAATCTAACACCAGTTTCACCAGCACAATTCCTACATCAGTTCTCAATATTTTGGTTCTGCTGTAGCATGGACTTAACGTGTGCTCTTTTCTTTCTCTGTAGGTATCGGGCAATTACAAGTGCGTACTATCGAGGGGCCGTCGGTGCGCTTGTCGTGTACGATGTGACACGCCATGTGACCTTTGAGAACGTGGAGAGGTGGTTGAAGGAGCTCCGGGATCACACAGATGCAAACATTGTCATCATGCTTGTCGGCAACAAAGCTGATCTCCGCCATCTTAGGGCTGTATCAGTGGAGGATGCCAAGGCCTTCGCTGAGAGGGAAAGCACCTTCTTTATGGAAACATCTGCGCTGGAGGCCATGAATGTTGAGAACGCCTTCACTGAGGTTCTGACTCAGATCTACCGTGTGGTCAGCAAGAAGGCCCTCGACATAGGCGATGACCCTGCTGCTCCACCGAGAGGGCAAACCATCAATGTTGGTGGCAAGGATGATGTCTCTGCTGTGAAAAAGGCAGGGTGCTGTTCATCCTAAATTCGTTTTGCTTGTGAAGAGGGACCATATGCTCACCTGATTATATGGGTAGCTGCAAATATGACATCCTTTTTGCCTCCTAACCTGGTTGTTTGCGAGATTATACTGGAGCACCAAGAATTTCGTTTAGACATCAAGATTTAACCCCAGGTTGATAAGGGGGGAAATGCTAACTTTGGAATGTCAGTGATTTTGTGGTTGCCTTTTATGGTTTCTTAGCTGCTGTATTGTCCCACCTCAATTGACACAAGAATCCTCTCAACATTTCACTGTGCAGCCTTACCTGATAAAGGTTGTAATGGGAGCTATGGTTCATTACTTCTCTTGGCTTTCCTGCTGAATGGATGTGTACTATGTAGCCCTCAGAGATTATACTGTATCTTCTGTATCACGATAGGTTATGTCTACTTGGTAAATGTCATCTGTAACTGGTAGCCAGTTTTACACTGTTATATTGTGTATCTTCCTTCCCAGATGTACAGAATTTGCATTGAAGATCCATGTTTCTTATCACCCTATGTTTTCCTATGCTACTCCCTCTGTAACTTAATATAAGACGTTTTTGACACAGTCATGGACTCTAAAAACGTCTTATAAAAAGTTACAGAGGTAGTGCCATTTTATGCCTACTAGTATTCACTATGCTGCTGTTTAAGGAACTACTTATTTATTTTACTTTCCGGATTTATATGTAGTTGAAAAGCTCTTATTTAGATGAAGATTAGACAATCCCCTTCCATGTATTTTACTTTCTCACGGGGTATTATCTGACTTTGTAAACTGGCATCTTTATTTGCTCGTGTGTATGCAAACTACCTTGATAGAGGGTTAAAAAAACAGCTAGAGTTTGTTCTTGTTGGCAACTATAGAATCATGTTGCATATTGCAATGCAAATTTGCTACAGTCTGTTAGGTGGGCTGAGAAGATTTTTTTTACCTTTTGGTAATTCCTAGTACATCAGCAAATTTCAGAACTGTAAAGGTTTATGTCATTGTATTGGATCCTGGAAATTGATGGTATGCAAACAGTGGTTGGTGTCTTCAAATAAATAGTTTGCACTCTAGTTATAGCAAATTTTCCATGGCTATTTCAATGATTTATTGTGTTGTTTAATGCAAATATAACCTACTCCCTCCGTCCCATAATTTAAGCTCTTATATTATGGCACGGAGGGAGTAGATGATAGCATTTGTTGAATTCGGTGGAATACGGTTGGTGAGGGGTGTCGATACAATGTTCTTTGTCAAAACTGAACCAGTGAAATGCAACGAGCACAGCATATGACCAACCTAACAAGATTGTTTCAAAGGAAATCAAAGCATTAATTTTTTTTTTGAAATGCTTTACAACAGGATCCTACTGAGGTTTAGATTGTTGTTTGAAATGCTTTGCACAATGATCCTACTGAGGTTTAAATTGTTTCTTGACATCAACTCTAGCATTCCCGCAAAAAAAATACATCAACTCTAGCTAAAAAACATGGCAACCACGTCGCCTCTGGTAATTCCATCAACTGAAAAGCAATGACTTGTGAAGCATCGAGCAAACGTATCAAATTTTTTTCTTAACAATCACAATGATCCTGGATTTTTTCCTAACAATCAGAAATCTGTCGAGAGATTCCTCTCTCGCGACCGCGTCGCCCCCCCCCCCCCCCCCCCCCCCCCCCGCGCGGGCGACCGGCCGCGCGTCCCTCCTCCTCCCTCCAGCCACTCCCTCCCTCCCTCCCTCCCGCCGCCGGCGCCCGCGGCCGGCCTGGCCCCGGGGCTGCTGGTGGTGGCGGCCTCCCTGCCCTTCCCCTCCCGGTCGCTCTCCGGCGCGGGCGGAGCTGCTCCGGGGGGTGCACTTCGGCGGCGACGGTCTGGCGTGGCGACGGGGCTCCGTGGCGCGATGCAGGCGGACAGCTGGGCGGCGCCGCCGCCGTTGGCGGCGGCGCGATCTGGTGTCGTCCGCTCGGCCCAGATCTAGGCCCTTCGGGTCCCATCTGGGCTTGGGCGGGCTGGCGGCGGGGATCGTCTCCGACGTTGCTTCTGAGAGGTGGGGGAGACACGACGAGTGGCTGGGTGCTGGCGGCGCCGACGCCGACCTGCTGCATCGTGGCCGACGGGGCTTAACGGGCCCGCTTCGAGCCTAGCTGGGCCAGGGGTGGCCCGGCATGCCCCGCGGCCATGTCTGGACGGCTACCGCGATGGTGCCGGAGGCATGAGCCTCCCGCACGACGGCGGTGGAGGTGGTTCCCTCCCGCTCGGCGTCGGTGTTGCTGCTCCCATCATGGTGCGCTTCTCTCCGGTCCTCTTGGCCTCGTGGTGGTGTTCGTAGTGAGGCGGCGTTGGTGGCGGAGCTTCTGCGTTGGCGCATGGGGGTGGGCGGCAGTTTGGCGGGTCGGTTTCATCCGGTTGGGCGGTTGGGTCTGAGAATGCGGGAGAAATCCCTGCCGGCTTCGGCCCTGACGCGGTGACACCTGCGGGTGCCACCATTCCTTCCTGAAGGGTGTCGGTGGTATTCACCCCCCACCTCCCTCCGCGTGCCGGGGCAAACCCTAGGACTCGTCCGGGTAGCAGCGTCGTCGGCGTCGCATTCCTTCTTGGAGGTGCTGCTTGGTATGCGGCGGTTCGAAACCTCGGTCTGTGGTGGTTTTTATCCGGTGGGCGCCGCGGGGGCGGGTCATCCGCGCTTTGCCGAGCTGCCGTAGTTGGCATTTGTTTCTTCTTCCTTTTCTTTTGGTGTGTTGTGCTGCTCGCCACAACGATCTCTGTACTCGGTGTTGGTTGCTTTGGAATACAAAGCGGGGGGAAACCCTTTTTCGGTAATCTGTCGAGATAACTTCATACTCATTTTAGCCAAGATAAGAAAATCGTTGAACAACCCCCGCATCGTCCCCGCTAGGGCGACTCGGGTGGCTCCCTACCCAGCTGCCGGGGGCGCATACTCCCTCCTCCTCTCCCTCCGCCAGGGCCGAGGGACGCCACCGGTCTAAGCCCGGGGGCGACGGCGGTGGCGGAGGACATCGCCTTTCTCCCGCAGATCTGAGGTTGTGCGGGGCCTCGAATCATGTGGAGGTGCGTCGGATCTGATAGGCAACGGCGATGGTTGTGGCGCGGTGGCGTCGGCTGCGGGCGTGGCGGCCAGCCCTGTTTGGGCGACGGTGGCGACGGCGCGCCATCTGCCTTTGGATCGGCGGCGGCGGTGTGGAGGTTCTGGTGGTCGTGTCGACAGCATCTCCGGTTAGATCTGCTTTGACCGGTGCAGTCGACGGTGGTGGTCATCTCTTCCGCAGAGGTGATCGGCCTGCGGCTGGGTGGTCGGATCTCAAGATTCGTCATCTAGTCTCGGTTATGAGTCGGGGAGACATAGCTGCCGGTGAAAACCGAGTCGTTGGCGGGCGATGACGGCGTTTTGCATCGTTACCTTGATGAAGGCATCATCGTGTAAGTGTTGTCGACCCACTCGTGCTGCTTCGGCGGAAACCCTAGGATCTGGTCTTCCAGATCGAACGATGGCGGTATTACAGTGTCGTTTCTCTCTTGTGAGCATCATTTGTGGAGCAGCGCTGAAAGACAGAGGCAGGAGGTGGAGCGGCTTTGTCTTGCACGGAGCTTCGGTGGAGCTGTCAAGTCATGCCTGGCCAACAGGTGCTACGCTGAGTCATATTTGATTGGTAGGTGCTACGCACGACAGATCTTACAGAGTTTTCACGTCTGGGCGGATGAGCGCAGGGCGGTGGCGCTGTTGGGCGCCATGGTGGCGTCGACGGATGTCCAGACTGGCAAGGACGATGCGGATATCTCTCCTGAAGACGGGTCAGTGGTCCGATGATGATGGCGGCTTCTAAAACGTGAGCATGTGATGTGCGCTTTAGGTAGGCTGCACCGGCTGTTGGTCCCGATATATTATTTGGATGGAACGACGACGATACCGATTTTAAATATGGAAAGTAAGAGCATTCCTGAGTTTATAGATGTGAGTGATGGCTTCGGGTGAATTGATGTATATTCTTGTTTAACCTTTATGAAATAATTAATAAGATGATTGCATGCATCAATTCATGCAGAGGGCCGGTGGTTTAACCTTTTAAAAAAAATCTTCGAACATCATACACCAGAAACTTTCTCCTCCGTCACCTGAGATACGGCACCGGCGAGAACACCGCGACCGCGCTATGGAGCCCCGGGTTCGGAGCGCTGGCCGCTCTGGTTCCCCCAGTGCCGCTCGTTCTGTCTAGGAACTGGTGGTGGTGCAGCGGCATGGAGCTGGTGTCGAGCAGGTGGAGCACGACCACCGTGAGCACGGAGCAGGCGAGCATGGCCACCGGGCCGAACACCCACATGAGCAGCGCCGTGGCGAAGTAGAGCGCCCGGAGCCCCAGCGCCCAGAAGTTGCCGCCCCGGATCACGGCGCGCTGCACGTGGCTCGCCGGCGCGTCCGACCCCAGCGCGGTCATGAGGAAGCTGGCGTGCACGTAGTGCCCCGCGGACTGGATGAAGCAGGCGAAGGAGGCCAGGAAGCAGACGAGCAGCGACGTGAACTTGGCCGACGCCATCCCCGTCGTCGTCGGCTGGCCGGCACCGCCGTCGCCGCCGGCCGTGAGCGGCTCCGAGGGCGCGGCGCTGCTGCTCACCCACGCGCCGATCAGCGAGCCCAGCGCGATGCAGAGCGACGCCAGCGTGGTGGACGCCGAGATGCTGTCGGAGATCACGCTCAGCGCCAGGGCCGCCTCCTCCGGCGCCGTCGTCTGCGGGCAGGCATGAACCGCGGCGATCAGCCAGAAGAACCGGCACCGATCGCAGAAAAGAAAAGAAGGAAACAGGATCGATCAACAACAAGAGGAGTGAGCACGTATCCTCCACCTGCACCATGCGCTGCACCCAGGCGAGCTTGTTGTGGTTCTCGTAGCCGATGACGGTGGTGTGCGGATGGCGAAGGATGCGGTAGAGGAGGAGGAGGTGGTAGCCGAGCATGATCGCAAGCCCGCAAGGGACCAGCACAAAGTCCATGGATCCCTTGTGAATCATCTCCATCGCCTAGCGGTCAGCATGTGTACGTGTTCTTCTCTCTTCTCTTCTAGTCTTGTGAATTGTGATCCTTCTTTGGCATGCACATTTCTCTTGCTTATAAAAATCTGAATATATCCATGATGATGGCACGAGAGTGTACGACTAATTGTACTTGCCATTTGATTAGGGTTGTGTGTGATACCTGCCAAATTGTAGCAATAATGCATGCACGCTCGCTTTCAATTCGCCGGTTGCTTGCGGATTTCCAGCTAATTAAATGAACCAAATGTGTTTTTGGTTGCAAGAGTGGGAAGACGTATCATCTCGTCTGTACGTATTTTTTCCTTCTTCAGAAGAAGTATAGGTTGCTTCAAAGAAATACCTGGAGATAAACTTGAGAAATAATGGCCATTTTTGTTATTTTGAAACCTGAATCCGACAAGCTATCAGCACGGCCTGCACTCAAGTGAGAGGTGTTTGCTTGCACTCAAGGATGACACGGAACAATCCGTTCTTAAGGAACATGCGTATATATATCCACAAGCCAGGTCAAACAAGGTGTGTTTGGTTACCTGTACCTATTTTGGGCACTTTGCATCTGCAGCCCAACTCAGCCTGGCTGAGTGAATACACGTCAAAAAATAAGTTTTGTACGTTGTTTGTTTGCATGCATGCCCTTCAATCTGCCTGAGCAGAAACACCGGAACCTGTGTTTGGTTGTCTGCATGTTCTATCGAGATGCAAAGAGTTGCTGTTTGGTTACATACAACTCAAATGATGTGGTAACCTCTTCTAGGAGTGGTGAGGTTACAAGTACACGGGCACACCGGAGCAGCATACATAGCGTAACCATAATCATAGCATAAACCATAAACATAAGCTAAACCATAGGATAAGCATAAGTGCATAACCATAAACATAGCAATTCAAACAGGCTAACATCATAATAGTACCACATAATCTTTAAACTGGATTAACATAGCAGAGATAGCAGTGATTCCATCCTGAGCACCATCAGCACCACCCTCAGCAGCAACACCCACAACACCACCTTCAGCACCAGCATCACCATCAATGGCACCTTCAAAATGCATATTGAATGCTTTGGGGTGTGGCCCGCACTTTGCCACCACCTCAATGCCCGCGTCGCTGAAGACTCAGACCCGCAAGTTCGCGGGACTCCCAAGCTTCAAGATGAGAAGACACATGATCTTGATCTCGTGGGCTAAATAGAAGTCGGCCCAACCCTTATCAAGGGCTAGCCTACCGCCAATCATCCTGGTGGTGACTTGTTCGTCGTCAACCTGAATAGCTCTGGGACAGGGACGAGGTACTTGCTGAAGCCAGGGGCAGCTGCAGAATCTCCAATTTAGGTCCAAAGACGGTCTTGCAGAACTACGTTGGGCTGGTGTTCTCCTCGTAATAGCCGTACTTCTTAACCCTCTTTGGGGGGCT
Organism: Triticum urartu; assembly: GCF_003073215.2. NCBI lineage: Eukaryota > Viridiplantae > Streptophyta > Magnoliopsida > Poales > Poaceae > Triticum > Triticum urartu. Next base: position 370,879,710 of record NC_053026.1, on the reverse strand, counting down.
GTCGACCGTGAGCCTCAGCAGTTTGCCCTTCTTGCCCGAGGCAACCTCCTTGCCCTTCCCGTCATAGGCGACCTCCTTGCGAGCCTTGTCGTTCCCTCCCATGACGAGCTTCTCTATCTGCATTGCACACACATATGAACTGGTGCTCGAATAAAAAGCACACGACATGTATGATCAAGCATTTCAAACAACTCCGATGAGTAGGAGGAGCACCTAGCAAGGGTTTCTCAACCTGGCTACTCTACAATGCCCCTCGAGGTGGTCGACTACAAGCTCTAGGCTACCGTGTGTGTGTGTGTGTGTGAAACCCTCGAATCCATTCGAGGGTTTGTTCAGACACTCGAAATTACTACAACATGTGTGTGAAAAACCCTCAAATCTATTCAAGGGTTTGAATAAACCCTCGAAATTTTAACGACATGTGTGTGAAAACCCTTGAATTGAGGGTGTGTTTAAGCCATCGAAATCCCTACCCCATGTGTGTTCAAACCCTTGAATCGATTCAATTGGTCCCAAGTCACAATCGATTCAATGGTCCAAAATCAAAGCCTAACCATCAATCGAATAGGTGCAATCAACGGTATCGAGCGCGACACATTAAAATTGATGCTACAGATGGGACAGAGGACATACCGCCATTGACGTGGAAGGGAGTGCTCGCCGCCGGTGCCCACCATCAATGCTCATCGCCGGTGCTTGCCGTGCAGATCTTGTCGTTGCCGCCGGTGGGAGACAGAGGACAGTGAGCGGTGGGAGGAGGGGATAGTGAAGCGGTGGGAGGAGAGGGGAGTGAGCGATGGAAGGGGTGAGTGGAGTTAGAACGCTGCTTCGGGAGCCAATGCAGTTTCTACCGTGTGTCCCCGCGCGTGCAACCGGTCCTTCCCATGTGCGCCCCCTCTCATCCCTCGGGTCTGGCTCACTGAAAACGGCTGATTCGAGCGTTCCCAATGGGTCTAGACCGGAGGTGTTTTAAGGTTCGTGTGGCCCGAAATTTTGATACAACCCAAACTACCAAACAGACCAAAACTACACTGCATAAGTAGGGGTTAAGCCTGGATGGACCTAGTGCATGTAACTAAACGCATCCCAAATATTCGCAAGGCCCGACTCTCAATGCTTTTTGTGAAGCAACACAACTTGAGATTATTAATGCCCATGGTCTCTCTCGGTGCTGAAGAACTAGAAAAGGAAATCCCTACTACAAGTAAAGTGAAGTCTGATTTAAACCTTGAGGTTGTAGAGTTTGTCGAAAACGAACCCTTACCTCCGAATCCCTGAAGTCCGTACCCTGTACTCTCTAATCCCGGTCGTTTTTAATCAATCGGGAATGGCCGGGATCGGTGGGTTAGGCAGCACATGTGTTGAAGTGCGGAACGTGCGCACCAACCTGCTAACGAGCTTTGTCTCAAGTGAACAGAGATAGCTCTTCTATAGGAAACACACACAAGAAAGGCATCGTCCACGGGTTTGCTTCAGTCTGATCTGCTGCGGCATGAAGGCATCGTAGGAAGAATACAAGGCACCGAGTAGCTGCACCAGGGGTGGCGAGGAAGGAAGAAGGTGCCTGGTGCAGCTTCGATGGCTGCAGCGCTGCGGCCGCCTCGCGCGCTCATAGATGTGCTATGGCGCACCATTTGGAGGTGGGAGTTCATTTCCGACAAGCTCTATAACCTAAGGTTTAAATCAGACTTCACACACTACGAGTACTATTAAAAAGGAGTCGCAATCTGCAGTCTCGGTCTTTTTGCATGCAGTCAATAGTGCCTAAAAATCACAGTTATGTTGCCCAGTTCTGCTTTGCACATACTAGCTGCATTCAATTAATTAATAAGGCGGTTAATTACATATGTTAAATAGCCAAAAGTATTATTAAGAGTTGCACGAGAGGATCACGTAAATTGTGATGAGTATATTTTTTGGACGGAAGAATCATGTTAATTCTTTTAGAACACAATATAGATGCAGACGCTCATATATACGCATATACACTCATCCCCATGAACACACACGCAGACCCTATCCTTATGAGCGCTTCCGGAAGACTGAGATGGCATATCATGCTGAGAATGAGAAGTCACCACAGACGCCTCGTAGTCGACGGAAACGTCTCAGCACACTGAACGTGCATCACCGGAGATCTTGAAATATATTTAGAAATAATGCGAGCAACACGATTTGAACCCTGGTTGCTAGGGATATCACTGTGCAAATAACCAACCAACCACAGGTTGATTTGCGAATCATGTTAATTATGAAAATTATAATCGAGCATTGGACGAAAGGATCACGTTAAAAATTATGAAAACTATCATCAAACGTTGAATGGATGGACAAGAATATGTATATCCCGTTGCAAGCACAGACAATTAGCTAGTGATGGTAAACGAGCATCGTGCCCTTTATGCCAACCATTCTTTCGTGGGATCCTCTTTATCGTGTGGGTCAGAGCATAGTGAGCAAACATGCACCCCCTCCTCCCGATCGCTTGCATATGGGCCGACCAATATTCGGATTTTTCACTTGCCTTTTTCCAACCAGTCGGGTTTTCTTTTTCTACGTGTTTCCTTTCTTTTGCTTTCCTTTTTATATTCTTTATTTATTTTTGTTTTTTATATTAAATTTCAGAACATTTTTGACATTAGGGAACAAATTTGACATTCACAAATGTTTTTAAATTTGAGAACATTTTTTAAACTCATGAATATTTTGAAAAAAATTTGAAAAGATGAAGCTTTTCAAATTTGACAACAAAAATTTGAATTTGCAAACATTTTTTGAATTCACCAAAAGAATTAATTCCGTGCACATGTTTGGGATTCGTGAACATTTTAAGAATTACTATAATAACAGAACACATAAGTCATCAGAAGGAATTCTAATAAACAAATAGATATAGTATAACACCTAACGATTTTGTTTCCCTTATGAGGTAAAAAGAAAATTATGAACCTGCAAATATCAGCAAAACAACAAGTATTCTTAACCAAGGAAAACAACTCATGATAAAGTGATAAAGACAAGATACATTTTGACCAGAAAAGTCCGTGCTTGATTATTTCGAGCACGGGCTTCTTCGATAAAGAGGAATCAGACGATTCGAGTGAAGTTTTTTGTAATGTATCAATAAGATAGAGCCATGCCACGTGTTGTTTTAGGCCCTAAATAAACGCGGACACTTAAAAAAATCTGTCAGGCAGGCAGATTCAGTGTTTTTTAGGGAAAAAAACACCTCAAAAGCAGTCTAGTTTTTTCACGAAAGTGAAAATCCTATCTAGTAAACTGCTTCATGCCAGACCAAAAAAGAAAACTGCCAACCGGGTAATTGGGCCTCCCCAATAGCATGCGTGTTTGCTTGCTTTGCAACGCACTACATGCTAAATAGGGAGCAATTAATTAAGGGGTACTTTTTAGAGGGCACTCGCGCAGATCACTTAGCCATGGGACTGTGCCAAATGGTGCGCCTAGCCGTTGCCACGTGTCATCCGCTTGACGCACCCTGGGGGTTTCACTTTTTTTCTGCACGTTTTCGTGTTTTATTTTCTTTTCTTAGGGTTTTTGGCTTTTTGAGTTTTCATGTTTTTTCCTAGTTCTATTTTTCGAAAAAAGAAAAACACAACATGTGTTTTCATGAAGAGCATAATCTATGCTTTCAAGAGAAGCATAAACCTGTTCTTCTTGCGAGAAGCATAACTTTTCCTTGGACAACATGTGGCGCCAAAGGCGTAATATATTAACATCAATCACGGTTTACATGAAGGATTTGAAAATCCTTTACATCTAGATTGTCTAGCTACGAGAAGCATACATTTGTTTCTCGAAAAGGGAAAAATACTGACATGCTTCACTGAGAAGACCAGTCTGTGTTTCCACTAAAAGCAGAACAGTGCTTCCCCGGAAAGGAAAGTATGAAATGTACTTCCACGAGAAGCACAACTGTGTTTCCCTTTCAGTTGTGCTTCCACAAAAAGTGTAAAAGCGTGTATGTGCTTCCGAGTTCTGGTTTTTTGGCTTTGTTTTTTTTTCAATTGTTGGTCCATTTCTATTTCCTTAGTTTTTTATTATTTTTGTTTTTTAGTTTCCCTGCTTTTTTTGTTTTTTATGATCCCCCCTTTCCCCTTTTTTCATTAAAAAGGGGGTTAATTTGATAAATGTCACTCGAATTCTGGAGATTCCGAGAAATGCCACTACAATTTTCAAAAGTGCCATTTCCAGCGGAATTTTTTAAAGTCTGTTGTGGCGTTTTTCATAGTTTGGAAATTGCAGTGACATTTCTTGGAATCGCCAGAATTTGAGTGGCATTTATCCAATTAACCCTAAAAACTTCATTGAAACCTACTAACATGGGATCTAGTTTTAAAAATATTGACGCAAGAAATCCAACGGTGAAAACGGTTTGTAGTTTGAATGTGTAGTAGATAAAACGTGCTGAAAAAACGAACCTATGAAAAAAGAGAAAAACTCCCCATGTTGCGAGGAGTGGCAAGCATGCGGTGCGTCACTTGTCAGCACCAAACAAGATGGGGGGACCTTTGCAGGTGCTGTGGATTCTCTGCCTTGCCGAAGCGAAGGCAAAGAGGAACAATACATCTACCTTTCCACATCTTTTGGTCGTTCGATCAAGAACGGGCCCACAATGGTCTGATGAAACAGGATCACCAAAGAGTGATCTGAATGGTTGTTGGGGAACGTAGTAATTTTAAAAAAATTCCTACTCACACGCAGGATCATGGTGATGCATAGCAACGAGAGGGGAGAGTGTTGTCTACGTACCCTCGTAGACCGTTCGCGGAAGCGTTATATCAACGCGGTTGATGTAGTCGTACGTTTTCACGATCCGACTGATCCAAGTACCGAAAGCACGACACCTCCGAGTTCTGCACATGTTCGGCTCGGTGACGTCCTCGCCTTCTCGATCCAGCAAGAGGGGCGAAGTAGTAGATGAGTTCCGGCAGCACGACGGCGTGGTGACGGTGTTGATGAAGAACAATCTCCGCAGGTCTTCGCCTAAGCACTACGAAAACTATGACGGAGGATAAACTAGAGGGGACGGGGTTGCCGGCACACGACTTGGTGTTTCTTGATGTGTCTTGGGTGCTAGCCCTACCTCTCTATTTATATGTTGAGCCTTGTGGTCGAAACTTGGAGTAAAAGCCTCCACAAAGTCGGTTTCACCCGAAAGGCGAGAGTCCTTCTCGGACTCCAGGGCCAGACGCCAGGGTTCCCGGCGTCTGGACCCAGACGCCAGGGACCCTAGCGTCTGGCCCTTGGACTCCGCAAAACTTCCTTTTACACTTTCCAAAAACCTTGTGGGCTTTCCCCTTTGGTCCAAATAAAGTGTTCTCGTATCCAAACATTTCGGGGAACATCCGGAACCCCTTCTGGTGAATTCCGGAATCCTTCCGGAGTCCAAACACTATTATCCCATATATCAATCTTTATCTCCGGACCATTTCCGGAGTTCCTCGTCATGTCCGTGATCTTATCCAGAACTCCGAACAACATTCGGTCACCAACATACATAACTCATAGTACTATATCATCAACGAACGTTAAGCGTGCGGACCCTACGGGTTCGAGAACTATGTAGACATGACCGAGACACCTCTCTAGTCAATAACCAATAGCGGGACCTGGATGCCCATATAGGCTCCTACATATTCTACGAAGATCTTTATCGGTCAGACCGCATAACAACATACGTTGTTCCCTTTGTCATTGGTATGTTACTTGCCCGAGATTCGATCGTCGGTATCTCAATACCTAGTTCAATCTTGTTACCGGCAAGTCTCTTTACTCGTTCCGTAATACATTATCCCGCAACTAACTCATTAGTGGCAATGCTTGCAAGGCTTATAGTGATGTGCATTACCGAGTGGGCCCAGAGATACCTCTCCAACAATCAGGGTGACAAGTCCTAATCTTGAAATACGCCAACCCAAAAAGTACCTTCGGAGACACCTGTAGAGCACCTTTATAATCACCCAATTACGTTGTGATGTTTGGTGGCACACAAAGTGTTCCTCCGGTAAACGGGAATTGCATAATCTCATAGTCATAGGAACATGTATAAGTCATGAAGAAAACAATAGCAACAAAGTAAACGATCAAGTGCTAAGCTAACGGAATGGGTCAAGTCAATCACATCATTCTCCTAATGATGTGATCCCGTTAATCAAATGACACCTCATGTCTATGGTTAGGAAACTTAACCATCTTTGATCAACGAGCTAGTCAAGTAGAGGCATGCTAGTGACACTCTGTTTGTCTATGTATTCACACATGTATTATGTTTCCGATTAATACAATTCTAGCATGAATAATAAACATTTATCATGAAATAAGGAAATAAATAATAACTTTATTATTGCCTCTAGGGCATATTTCCTTTAGTCTCCCACTTGCACTAGAGTCTATAATCTAGATCACATCGACATGTGATTTAACATCAATAGTTCACATCACCATGTGATTAACACCCATAGTTCACATCGTCATGTGACCAACACCCAAAGGGTTTACTAGAGTCAGTAATCTAGTTCACATCGCTATGTGATTAACACCCAAAGAGTACTAAGGTGTGTTCATATTTTGCTTGTGAGAGAAGTTTAGTCAACAGGTCTGCAACATTCAGATCTGTATGTATTTTGCAAATTTCTATGTCAACAATGTTCTGCACGGAGCTACTCTAGCTAATTGCTCCCACTTTCAATATGTATCCAGATTGAGACTTAGAGTCATCTGGATCAGTGTCAACATTTGCATCGATGTAACCTTTTACGACGAACCTTTTTGTCACTTCCATAATCGAGAAACATATCCTTATTTCACTAAGGATAATTTTGACCGTTGTCCAGTGATCTACTCCTAGATCACTATTGTACTCCCTTGCCAAAGCAGTGTAGGGTATACAATAGATCTGGTACATAGCATGGCATATTTTATAGAACCTATGGCGAATGCATAGGGAATGACTTTCATTCTCTTTCTATCTTCTGCCGTGGTCAGGCTTTGAGTCTTACTCAGTTTCACACCTTGTAACACAGGCAAGAACTCTTTCTTTGACTGTTCCATTTTGAACTACTTCAAAATCTTGTCAAGGTATGTACTCATTGAAAAACTTATCAAGCGTCTTGATCTATCTCTATAGATCTTGATGCTCAATATGTAAGCAGTTTCACCGAGGTCTTTCTTTGAAAAACTCCTTTCAAACATTCCTTTATGCTTTGCAGAATAATTCTACATTATCTCCGATCAACAATATGTCATTCACATATACTTATCAGAAATGTTGTAGTGCTCCCACTCACTTTCTTGTAAGTACAGGCTTCACCGCAAGTCCGTATAAAACTATATGCTTTGATCAACTTATCAAAGCGTATTTTCCAACTCCGAGATGCTTGCACTAGTCCATAGATGGATCGCTCGAGCTTGCATATTTTGTTAGCACCTTTAGGATTGACAAAACCTTCTGGTTGCATCATATACAACTCTTCTTAAATAAATCCATTAAGGAATGCAATTTTGTTTATCCATTTGCCAGATTTCATAAAATGCGGCAATTGCTAACATGATTTGGACGGACTTAAGCATAGATACGAGTGAGAAACTCTCATCGTAGTCAACACCTTGAACTTGTCGAAAACCTTTTTGCGACAATTCTAGCTTTGTAGATAGTAACGCTACTGTCAGCGTCCGTCTTCCTCTTGAAGATCGATTTAATCTCAATAGCTCGCCGATCAATGGGCAAGTCAATCAAAGTCCATACTTTGTTCTCATACATGGATCTCATCTCAGATTTCATGGCCTCAAGCCATTCGTGGAATCTAGGCTCATCATCGCTTTCTCATAGTTCATAGGTTCATCATGGTCAAGTAACATGACCTCCAGAACAGGATTATCGTACCACTCTAGTGCGGACCTCACTCTGATTTACCTATGAGGTTCTGTAGTAACTTGATTTGAAGTTACATGATCATCATCATTAGCTTCCTCACTAATTGGTGTAGTAGTCACAGGAACATATTTCTGTGATGAACTACTTTCCAATAAGGGAGCAGGTACAGTTACCTTATCAAGTTCTACTTTCCTCCCACTCACTTCTTTCGAGAGAAACTCCTTCTCTAGAAAGGATCCATTGTTAGCAACGGATATCTTGCCTTCAGATCTGTGATAGAAGGTGTACCCAACAGTCTCCTTTGGGTATCCTATGAAGATGCATTTCTCCGATTTGGGTTCGAGCTTATCATGTTGAAGCTTTTTTCACATAAGCATTGCAGCCCCAAACTTTTAAGAAACGACAACTTTGCCAAACCATAGTTCATACGGTGTCGTCTCAGCGGATTTAGATGGTGCCTTATTTAAAGTGAATGTAGCTGTTTCTAATGCATAACCCCAAAACGATAGTGGTAAATCGGTAAGAGACATCATAGATCGCACCATATCTAATAAAGTACGGTTACGATGTTCGGACACACCATTACACTGTGGTGTTTCAGGTGGCGCGATGAAGGAAATATGCCCTGGAGGCAATAATAAAGTTATTA